>NC_057805.1:226062075-226348133 GCF_018294505.1 Triticum aestivum
GTGTTATGATATTCCCTCCGTTGTCGGGTTTTGTCTTTCGTTTTGTATTTTGTCATGTCATGCATTTTCATATCATGTCATCATGTGCATTGCATTCGCATACGTGTTCGTCTCATGCATCCGAGCATTTTCCCCGTTGTCCGTTTTGCAATCCGGCGCTCCTATCTCCTCCGGTGCACCCCTCTTGTTTTCTTTCGTGTGCGTGTGTCAAACTTTCTCGGAATGGACCGAGGCTTATCAAGTGGCCTTAATATACGACCCGGAGACTACCGGTCAAGTTTCATTCCATTCGGAGGTCGTTTGGTACTCCAACGGTTAACCGGGCATCCACAAAGTCCATTTGAGTGTCCAGCAAAAAGCCCCTCTAAAACCAGGCCAAAACCCACCAAACTCTCTTCCATGCTCTAGGTCGTTCGATCACGATCGTGTGGGCGAAAACCGCACCTCATTTGGAGTCTCCTAGCTCCCTCTACCTATAAAACTCCATCTCCCCCAAAAAAGGGAATCGCAGACGAAACCCTAGCTCCTCCCTCCGCGCCGCGCCGGACGCGTCTGCTCCGGCCGGACAACGTCCGCCGCCGCGCCCCGTCCAATCCCGTGGCGACACGTGGCCCGCCTCCAGCCTCCCGCCGCCGCGGCCCGCAGGCCCGACGCGCCCGTTGCTCCGCCGCCTGCTCCTCGCCGCGCCGCCGCCGTGGCCCCGCGCCGGCGACCGCGTCCCTCGCCGCCGGCCGTGTGCCTCGCCGCCGCTCGAGGCGCCGCCCCGGCGCCGCCCTCCACCGCCTCCGGCCGGCGCCCCCTCCTCCGGCCTCACCGCTCCCTCTCCCTCCTTCCTCGCCGGCAACGGCGGCCCGAGCCCGAGCTTCCCGAGGATCCCCGATCCAGATCCAACTCTCTGTACGTGAGCGTTGACCTTCTCGCCCCTCCGTTTTTTTTCTCCAAGTCTTGGAAAATCTACAGCAAGTGCCTTTGTTCGTATAGCTATAACTCCGTACATGTAGCTCCGATTCACGCGTGTAATATGTCAAATTGTTCGTCTCGTGATGCTCTTCATTTCGTTCAATTGCACCATGTTCATTAGAGGTTATCTTGATGCCCAAATCTCTGTTGGAAGAGGGTTAGTTGCTGTTATTCTCTGGTTCTTGACAGAACTTGGAGATTTGTCATTTTTGTATCATTTAATCTGTGCATCTTTTGAGCATGAGCTCTACATGTGTTTTGAAGTATGCCATGCCATCTTTCAAGTGGTGTAGTCCATGTATTTTTTTGATCTCTGTGGTGACTAGCACAAGCATGCAAATAGGCCCCGTAATATTTCTGATTTCAGGGACTTAGTGATTTCTCTAAGTCTTTGTCTGCTGTAATTTTGTTTCCATGTAAACTTGATGCTACAGAGAGATCCATGCATATTTGGGAGATGTTCAGTAAGGATGTTTTGTAGATATAGTTGTAATTGATCCATTCCTGTAATTGTTTGCAATTATGGAGTGCCATAGCATGACTCAATCTTGCTCTACTTTTGCTATAAAATATTTCTGGCAGATTCTTAACATGATATGCAATTTTGCCAAGCTTATTGTAGTTGATCCATACATTCTATGCTTGTGTTCTTGCCATGGATAGATTCATAAACATGCCATCTTGTTGTAGGTATGATTGGGTTGTCATGCGTTGCTCTGTAGTGAGTGCATCAAGCTCACAAAGAGGCCTACATATTAATATTTCTGCCATGCTCTGTTTTCTGCAAAGTCTGAAACCTGATAACGAAACTTGCTATGTTTACATGCTTGCCATCATATCTTCTGGTCCTTTTTGGCTTATGGTCAGTAAGGGACGTCGTGGTTTTCTTTCGCTTCTTCCCTGCGGTGCCCGCAAGTGTTCGATCGCCGTCACCACCTTCTCCGACCTCCTCTCGAGTAACCAAGCACACAACCGTGCTTGTGGTGAGCATGCGCTCCTCCCCATCCCCTTTTCCCTCTTGTTAGCGTGCTCTGCAGTAGTTTGCCACGAGCACCCGAACGCGCCGCCGTCGGGCCTCGTCTCCGGCGAGTGCCCCGACCTCCTTAGCTCTTCTGCGCATGCCCATCATGATCGCTGCGTCGCATAGGCCGGATCCACGCGATCAGTAGCTCGCTCAAGCCTTTCACCTCATCACGTTTGAGCTCATCGCCGCCGCCTCTGTTCGTCATCGCTGGCGTCACCTCCGTCGTCGTCCGGTGCGGCTAGTGGCACCCACGAGCGCGGGATCCGCCTGCGACCTCGTACCACCCTTCCGCCAAGCCATTTGGTCACCGGAGCCACTCCGGCAAGGTCCCGCCGTCCGCTGTCCACCCCGACGAGCCCTCCTCTGTTTTTCCCTTCTTTCAGGCGCGTCTGTGTCACCGCCATGTGGGCCGTCGCGGGACCCACCCGTCAGTCTCATAGGGGACCAGGTCCCACATGTCATCCCCTCTCCCCTTATTTTATTTTCTTTTATTTTAATTCGATGGAATATTCCGTTTCAGGAAGTGGAATCTTTCCACGGGCTAGTCCATTTCTGGACATTCCAGTTTTGGAAAATGCTATTTCTGTCTATAGTCATTTTAGGCAGTGTTTGACTTATTGCACTTGTGCTGATTTTCTACAGCAACCCCAACATATTATATATGTTTTTGGGGTAGAAAAATCCCACCAATCCAATGCTGACATTAGTTTTTGTATCTGAGCAAGGTCATGAACATGGCATTTTACATCATGACATTGTTTTGTCATTTTTGTGTGATTTAATTCAAGCATGCTATGGGGTATCTTGGCACATGTGTAGCTTCTTTTTCATGTCTACTCCATGCTAGATTTATTTCATGCCATGATATGCTATGTAGTGAGTTAATCAAGCTTGTAAACGTGCCTACATGAATCTGTTTTTGCCACGCTAGTAATTTTCACTTAGTCTGCTAGAACTGTTGTCATTTGCATTTTTGCCATGTTATTTGAGACCTGTTCGAGTGAGTTATAGCAGTAGCTCGGTGTTCATGTTTGGGTGTTGTAGCATATTTAAACCTTGCATCTAAGTGGCCATGTTGCTGTTTTAAGCAGTTTGCATAATTCTTGTTTTGCTTGTCATTTGCAAACCGTGCATCCGTTGTCGGTGATCCTTATATCAATATCGAGCGAAATCACCCCTTCTTTCCAGTGGCAAGCTTGGTTTTCCAAGCTTATGCCTTGATCAACCTTTCCCTTCCGGAGTACCCATATGCATTGCACATCATATCTTGCATTCCATGCCATGTCTTGCATCATGTTGCTTGTGCATTGCGCCGTGATTGATTGTTGTTCCGTTGCTTGTGTTCTTGCTTTGGGTAGAGCCGGGAGATGAGTTCATGAACGAGGAACCTGTTGAGTACGCTAACAAGGAGCAAGCTTTCGACAACTCTGAGAACTTTGCAGGCAAGATGACCATTACCCTCGATATCACTTCTATCTTTGCCTGCTAGTTGTTCGTTCTATCGCTATGTCGCGCTACCTACCACCTGTTATATCATGCCTCCCATATTGCCATGTCAAGCCTCTAACCCACCTTCCTAGCAAACCATTGTTTGGCTAAGTTGCCGCTTTTGCTCAGCCCTTCTTATAGCGTTGCTAGTTGCAGGTGAAGTTGAAGCTGGTTCCATGTTGGAACATGGATATGTTGGGATATCACAATATCACTTATTTAATTAATGCATCTATATACTTGGTAAAGGTTGGAAGGCTCGGCCTTTTGCCTGGTGTTTTGTTCCACTCTTGTCGCCCTAGTTTCCGTGATACCGGTGTTATGTTCCTTGATTTTGCGTTCCTTACGCGGTTGGGGTTATGGGACCCCCTTGACAGTTCGCTTTGAATAAAACTCCTCCAGCAAGGCCCAACCTTGGTTTTACATTTGCCTCACCTAAGCCTTTCCCTTGGGTTTTTGCGAGCCTGAGGGTCATCTTTATTTACCCCCCGGGCCAGTGCTCCTCTGAGTGTTGGTCCGAACTAGAGTCCTGTAACACCCCGCATGTAACTTGCCATATTTGTAACTCCGACTCTTGCCATTTCCGGCTATGTGTTATGATATTCCCTCCGTTGTCGGGTTTTGTCTTTCGTTTTGTATTTTGTCATGTCATGCATTTGCATATCATGTTATCATGTGCATTGCATTCGCATACGTGTTCGTCTCATGCATCCGAGCATTTTCCCCGTTGTCCGTTTTGCAATCCGGCGCTCCTATCTCCTCCGGTGCACCCCTCTTGTTTTCTTTCATGTGTGTGTGTCAAACTTTCTCGTAATAGACCGAGGCTTGTCAAGTGGCCTTAATATACCACCCGGAGACTACCGGTCAAGTTTCGTTCCATTCGGAGGTCGTTTGGTACTCCAACGGTTAACCGGGCATCCGCAAAGTCCATTTGAGTGTCCAGCAAAAACCCCCTCTAAAACCAGCCCAAAACCCACCAAACTCTCTTCCATGCTCTTGGTCGTTCGATCACGATCGTGTGGGCGAAAACCGCACCTCATTTGGAGTCGCAGACGAAACCCTAGCTCCTCCCTCTGCGCCGCGCCGGACGCGTCCGCTCCGGTCGGACAACGTCCGCCGCCCGCCCCGTCCAATCCCGTGGCGACACGTGGCCCGCCTCCGGCCTCCAGCCGCCGCGGCCCGCAGGCCCGCCGCAGGCCCACCGCGCCCGTTGCTCCGCCGCCTGCTCCTCGCCGCGCCGCCGCCGTGGCCCCGCGCCGCCGCGCCGGCGACCGCGTCCCTCGCCGCCGGCCGTGTGCCTCGCCGCCGCCCGAGGCGCCGCCCCGTCGCCGCCGGCGCCGCCCTCCACCGCCTCCGGCCGGCGCCCCCTCCTCCGGCCTCGCCGCTCCCTCTCCCTCCTTCCTCGCCGGCAACGGCGGCCCGAGCCCGAGCTTCCCGAGGATCCCCGATCCAGATCCAACTCTCTGTACGTGAGCGTTGACCTTCTCGCCCCTCCTTTTTTTTCTCCAAGTCCTGGAAAATCTATAGCAAGTGCCTCTGTTCGTATAGCTATAACTCCGTGCATGTAGCTCTGATTCGCGCGTGTAATATGTCAAATTGTTCATCTCGTGATGCTCTTCATTTCGTTCAATTGCACCATGTTCATTAGAGGTCATCTTGATGCCCAAATCTCTGTTGGAAGAGGGCTAATTGCTGTTATTCTCTGGTCTTGACAGAACTTGGAGATTTGTCATTTTTGTATCATTTAATCTGTGCATCTTTTGACCATGAGCTCTACATGTGTTTTGAATTATGCCATGCCATATTTCCAGTGGTGTAGTCCATGTATTTTTTTGATTTCTGTGGTGACTAGCACAAGCATGCAAAGTAGGCCCCGTAATATTTCTGATTTCAGGGACTTAGTGATTTCTCTAAGTCTTTGTCTGCTGTAATTTTGTTGCCATGTAAACTTGATGCTACAGAGAGATCCATGCATATTTTGGAGATGTTCAGTAAGGATCTTTTGTAGATATAGTTGTAGCCGATCCATTCCTGCAATTGTTTGCAATTATGGAGTGCCATAGCATGACTCAATCTTGCTCTACTTTTGGTATAAAATATTTCTGGCAGATTCTTAACATGATATGCAATTTTGCCAAGCTTATTGTAGGTTATCCATACATTCTATGCTTGTGTTCTTGCCATGGATAGCTTCATAAACATGCCATCTTGCTGTAGGTATGCTTGGGTTGTCATGCATTGCTCTGTAGTGAGTGCATCAAGCTCACAAAGAGGCCTACATATTAATATTTCTGCCATGCTCTGTTTTCTGCAAAGTCTGAAACCTGATAACGAAACTTGCTATGTTTACATGCTTGCCATCATATCTTCTGGTCCTTTTTGGCTTATGGTAAGTAAGGGACTTTTGTCATGTGCATTTAGTAGAACACTTCCTTGCCTTGTTTTGCTATGTTAAGTTCCTGTAGCATGTTGATTTCATGGTCTGAACATTGCTACCTGATGCTGTTTTCTGCCATGTCCAGTTTTTCACCAAGTCTGTGAACCTGTAATATTTTGCACTTTTGCCATGCTTGTTTGGGCTTGATATGTTGTGAACTAGCCGTAGCTCAGTGTTCATCTTTTGTCAAGCATCTCCTGTAGATTACTACCATGTGCTTTGTTGCTATGTTGGGGTGCTGTAGCATTGTTGCTTGTTGCATTTTAAGTGCTATCTTGCTGTTAATCGCAGATTCGCGTCATTCTTGTTTTGCTTGCCATTTGCAAACCGTGCATCCGATTCCGGTGATCTTTATATCGATTTCGACCGAAATCATCTCATCTTTCCAGTGGCATGCTTGGTTTGCCAAGTTTCTGCCATGTTCATCATTTTCCTTCCGGAGCACTTATATGCATCGCATATCATATCTTGCATATGATACATGTTTTGCATCATGTTGCTTGTGCATTTCTCGTTGTTGATTGTGGTTCCGTTTGTTTGTGTTCTTGTCTTGGGTAGAGCCGGGAGACGAGTTCGTGAACGAGGAATCTGTCGAGTACGCTTACGAGGATCAAGCTTTCGACAACTCTGAGAATCTTGCAGGCAAGATGACCACCCCTCGAAATCAATTCTATCTTTGCTATGCTAGTTGTTCGCTCTATTGCCATGCTCGCTACCTATCACTTGCTATATCATATCTCCCATTTTAGCCATGTCAGCCCTAACCATCCTTTCCTAGCAAACCGGCGAGCCCTCCTCTGTTTTTCCCCTGTTTCGGGCGCGTCTGTGTCACCGCCATGTGGGCCCTCGCGGGACCCACCCGTCTGTCTCACATGGGACCAGGTCCCACCTGTCATCCCCTCTCCCCTAATTTTATTTTCTTTTATTTTAATTCTAGGGAATATTCCGTTTTGGGAAGTGGAATCTTTCCATTTCGAGCTAGTCCATTTCTCGACATTCCAGTTTGGAAAATGTTATTTCTGTCTATAGTCATTTTAGGGAGTGTTTGACTTATTGCACTTGTGCTGATTTTTCTACAGCAACCCCAACATATTATATATGTTTTTGGGGTAGAAAAATCCCACCAATCCAGTGGTGGCATTAGTTTTTGTATTTGAGCAAGTTCGTGAACATGGCATTTTACATCATGATGTTATTTTGTCATTTTTGTGTGATTTAATTCAAGCATGCTATGGGGTATCTTGGCACATGTGTAGCTTCTTTTTCATGTCTACTCCATGCTAGATTTATTTCATGCCAATATATGCTATGTAGTGAGTTAATCAAGCTTGTAAACATGCCTACATGAATTTGTTTTTGCCATGCTAGAAATTTTCACTAAGTCTGCTAGAACTGTTGTCATTTGCATTTTCGCCATGCTGTTTGAGACCTGTTCGAGTGAGTTATAGCAGTAGCTCAGCGTTCATGTATTGTAGAGCTTCACATGTAGTTCACTTCAATGTATTCATTGTTCATGTTTGGGTGCTGTAGCATATTTAAACCATGCATCTAAGTGGCCATGTTGCTGTTTTAAGCAGTTTGCATAATTCTTGTTTTGCTTGTCATTTGCAAACCGTGCATCCATTTCCGGTGATCCTTATATCGATTTCGACCGAAATCACCCCTTATTTCCAGTGGCATGCTTGGTTTTCCAAGTTTATGCCTTGATCAACCTTTCCCTTCCGGAGTACCCATATGCATTGCACATCATATCTTGCATTCCATGCCATGTCTTGCATCATGTTGCTTGTGCATTGCGCCGTGATTGATTGTTGTTCCGTTGCTTGTATTCTTGCTTTGGGTAGAGCCGAGAGACGAGTTCGTGAACGAGGAACCTGTTCAGTATGCTAACGAGGAGCAAGCTTTCGACAACTCTGAGAACTTTGTAGGCAAGATGACCATTACCCTCGATATCACTTCTATCTTTGCTTGCTAGTTGTTCGTTCTATCGCTATGTCGCGCTACCTACCACTTGTTATATCATGCCTCCCATATTGCCATGTCAAGCCTCTAACCCACCTTCCTAGCAAACCATTGTTTGGCTAAGTTACCGCTTTTGCTCAGCCCTTCTTATAGCGTTGCTAGTTGTAGGTGAAGTTCGAGCTGGTTCAATGTTGGAACATGGATATGTTGGGATATCACAATATCACTTATTTAATTAATGCATCTATATACTTGGTAAAGGGTGGAAGGCTCGGCCTTTTGCCTGGTGTTTTGTTCCACTCTTGCCGCCCTAGTTTCCGTCATACCGGTGTTATGTTCCTTGATTTTGCATTCCTTACGCGGTTGGGGTTATGGGACCCCCTTGACAGTTCGCTTTGAATAAAACTCCTCCAGCAAGGCCCAACATTGTTTTACATTTGCCACACCTAAGCATTTCCCTTGGGTTTCCGTGAGCCCGAGGGTCAGCTTTATGTACCCCCCCGGGCCAGTGCTCCTCTGAGTGTTGGTCCGAACCAGAGTCCTTTGCAGCGCCACCTCGGGGAAACCTGAGGGCTGGTTTTAGTTGTACGGAGTGCTCATCCGGTGTGCCCTGAGAATGAGATATGTGCAGCTCCTATCGGGATTTGTCGGCACAGTCGGGTGGTCTTGCTGGTCTTGTTTTACCATTGTCGGAATGTCTTGTAACTGGGATTATGAGACTGATCGGGTCTTTCTGGGAAAAGGAATATCCTTCGTTGATCGTGAGAGCTTGTGATGGGCTAAGTTGGGACACCCCTGCAGGGTATAAACTTTCGAAAGCTATGCCCGCAGTTATGTGGCAGATGGGAATTTGTTAATGTCCGGTTGTAGAGAACTTGACACTTGACTTAATTAAAATGCATCAACCGCGTGTGTAGCCGTGATGGTCACTTTTCGACGGAGTCCGGGAAGTGAACACGGTTTGGGTTATGTATGAACGTAAGTAGTTTCAGGATCACTTCTTGATCATTGCTAGCTTCACGACCGTTGCATAGCTTCTCTTCTCACTCTTATTTGCGTATGTTAGCCACCATACTTTCTTAGTGCTTGCTGCAGCTCCACCTCATTACCCCATCCTTCCTATAAGCTTAAATAGTCTTGATCTCGCGGGTTTTGAGATTGCTGAGTCGTCGTGACTCGCAAATACTACCAAAACAGTTGCAGGTGCCGATGATACCAGTGCAGGTGACACAACCGAGCTCAAGTGGGAGTTCGACGAGGACCTTGGTCGTTACTACGTTTCTTTTCCAGATGATCAGTAGTTGTGCCCAGTTGGGATGATCGGGGATCTAGCATTTGGGGTTGTCTTCCTTTTATTTGGATTTGTCCGTAGTCGGACCATATGTGTGTACTCTGATTGATGTATGACTTATTTATGTATTGTATGAAGTGGCGATTGTAAGCCAACTCTTTATCCCATTCTTGTTCATTACATGGGATTGTGTGAAGATGACCCTTCTTGCGACAAAACTACAATGCGGTTATGCCTCTAAGTCGTGCCTCGACACGTGAGAGATATAGCCGCATCGTGGGCGTTACAATTCTCTTCTGTCCATTCATCCTGGCAGTTCGAAGATGTACCATGACCTCAAGCAGTCGTATTGGTGGACTCGAATGAAGCGAGAAATTGCTCAATTCGTGAATGAATGCGATGTCTGTCGAAGGGTGAAAGCAGAACACCAACGACCAGCTGGTCTCCTCCAACCTCTTGCTATTCCAGAATGGAAGTTTGATCATATCGAAATGGACTCCGTTACTGGCTTCCCTAAGTCCAAGCGTGGGAATGATGCTATCTTTGTTGTCATTGACAAGCTTACAAAAGTGGCTCATTTCCTCCCAATCAAAAAATCTATCACGGCAGCTCAGTTGGCAGAGCTATACACCTCCAGAATTTTCCCCTTGCATGGTATTCCGCAATTGATCTCTTCAGACCACGGAAGCATTTTCAGTTCTAAGTTCTGGGACTCCTTCCAGAAGGCCATGGGCACCAACATTCGCTTCAGCACAGCTTTCCATCCTCAAACAAGCGGCCAAGTCGAGGAGTCAATCAAATCCTCGAAGACATGCTCAGGGCTTGTGTCATTTCCTTTGGTATGAAGTGGGAAGATTGTCTTCCATATGCCGAGTTCTCCTACAACAACAGCTTCCAAGCGAGTTCGGGCAAGGCCCCATTCGAAATTCTTTATGGCAGAAAGTGTCGTACTCCTCTCAATTGGTCCGAGACTAGTGAGCGCCAACTGCTTGGAAATGACTTGATCACAGAAGCTGAAGAAATGTGTAAAGTCATCCGCGAAAATCTCAAAGCTGCGCAATCGCGCCAGAAGAGTTACTATGATAGCAAGCACCGTGACTTGGCTTTCGAGATCGGAGACCATGTCTACCTCCGTGTCTCTCCAATGAAAGGCACTCGTCGCTTCGGTATCAAAGGGAAGCTTGTCCCTAGTTTCAAGATCATTGGCAAAAGAGGCGACCTCGCCTATCAACTTGAGCTTCCGTTCAACTTCGCAAATGTGCACGATGTTTTTCATGTGTCACAGCTTCGCAAGTGCTTCAAGGCGCATGAGCGCACTATCAACTTCGAAGAGGTTGACCTCCAAGAAGATCTTTCTTATCATGAGCATCCCGTTGCTATTCTTGAAGAAACTGAGCGCAAGACTCGCAACAAGTCAATCAAATTCCTGAAAGTGAAGTGGTCACACCATTCCGACCGAGAAGCCACCTGGGAGCACGAGGATCACCTCCGTTCCGAATATCCGGAGTTTTTTTAGTCCTAGATCTCGGGACGAGATCCCTGTAGTGGTGGAGTGTTGTAACACCCCAGATGTAAAACCTTCCTTATTTTGGCAATGTATCAATTTTGGTCTTCATCCAATTCCTTGGGTCTATCATGGTTGGCTTCTTTTGGTTGCCTTTGTGTTGTTATTTGTTGCATTGCTATGCCATTTCCTTTTATGTATTGCTTTTGTCATCCATGTTTGCATTGTGATCATTTCAAGTGCTGCATTTGTGCTTCTTGTAATGTTGCATTTCATCATGCTCATCATGTGCATTGTGTGTTTCATGCATGATCACCCCCTTGCATCACCCCTCCCCTCCTTCTCTTGCTTCTATTTGGCAAGTGCCATTTTTCACTCCTCCTTTAATGTTCATCTCTTCCTCACAATTCAAGCATCATGCCACTCGCCTCTCTGCCAAGTTTCACCTAATTTGGAGTTGGTTTGGTTGGGATCAAAAATGCTTCAAGTTTGAACCTAATTCAAACTTGGAATATTTTTCTACCTTTAAAAATTCCCAAATCAATTTTATTAAATACTACACAAATTCAGGATCTTGAGAATATTGTCATATTTCTCAAAATCCTTCCCATTCCCCCCTGTGCTTTTCCTTTTGTTTTTTGTCTGAAGAAAATGGGAAAAGAATAGCAGCAGCAGTAGCAGAGCAGCCCAGCATCAGCACCCCCCGGGCCTCGGCCTCCCAGGCCGGCCCAGCTAGCACCCCGCGCCAGCAGGCCCAGCGTGCCAGCCAGCCCGCTCGCTCACCCCTCCTTGCCTTTTCTCACCCGCGCGCACCCACACCCCCGCTAGCGCCTCTCCACATGGCCATCCCTGCCCCGCTCGTCAGCGTCTACCCTGTTCCCCGCACCCACCTTTTCCCTCTCCTCTTGCCCTCACCATGGGGACCGCGAGCACGAGAGCGCGTGAGCTCACGCCGCTCACCCTAGCCCCTTTTAAGCCCCCACTCCTTGTCCCCTGCCTCTCCTAGGGTTTCCCTCGTCCGCCGCCACCGTTGCCTGGTAGGTATAGCCACAAGATATATCGCGCCATCACCATCCCGAACGCATCTGGGAGCGCGTCCTCATCACCGGCGCGCTCTCCGTCGACTCCAGCTTCCCAGAACGTGTCCATCTTCGTCCTCGACATCATCTACATCCCCGAAGTCCACTACTTCGCCGCGGGACGCCAAGACGACGTGGTCTTCTTCCGCTTCTTCCCCGCAGTGCCTGCAAGTGTTCGATCACCGTCACCGCCTTCTCCGACGTCCTCTCGACTAACCAAGCACACCACCGTGCTTGTGGTGAGCACACGCTCCTCCCCATCCCCTTTTCCCTCTCGTTAGCACGCTCTGCAGTAGTTTGCCACGAGCACCCAAAAGCGCCGCCGTCGGGCCTTGTCTCCCGCGAGTGCCCCGACCTCCTTAGCTATTCTGCGCATGCCCGTCATGATTGCCGCGTCGCATAGGCCAGATCCACGCGATCAGTAGCTCGCTCAAGCCTTTCGCCTCGTCGCGTTTGAGCTCGTTACCGCCGCCTCTGTTCGTCATCGCTGGCGTCGCCTCCATCGTCGTCCGGTGCGGCTAGTGGCACCCACGAGCGCGGGATCCTCCCGCGACCTCCTACCACCCTTCCGCTGAGCCATTTGGTCACCAGAGCCACTTCGGCGAGGTCCCGCCGTCCGCTGTCCACCCCGACAAGCCCTCCTCTGTTTTTCCCTGATTTTCCCCTATTTCGGGTGCGTCTGTGTCACCGCCATGTGGGCCCTCGCGGGACCCACCTGTCATTCTCACAGGGGACCAGGTCCCACCTGTCATCCCCTCTTCCCTTATTTTATTTTCTTTTATTGTAATTCCAGGGATTATTCTGTTTCAGGAAGTGGAATTTTTCCATTTTGGGCTAGTCCATTTCTGGACATTCCAGTTTTGGAAAATGCTATTTCTCTCTATAGTCATTTTAGGCAGTGTTTGACTTATTGCACTTGTGCTGATTTTTCTACAGCAACCCCAACATATTATATATGTTTTTGGGGTAGAAAAATCCCACCAATCCAGTGGTGGCATTAGTTTTTGTATTTGAGCAAGTTCGTGAACATGGCATTTTACATCATGATGTTATTTTGTCATTTTTGTATGATTTAATTCAAGCATGCTATGGGGTATCTTGGCACATGTGTAGCTTCTTTTTCATGTCTACTCCATGCTAGATTTATTTCATGCCAATATATGCTATGTAGTGAGTTAATCAAGCTTGTAAACATGCCTACATGAATTTGTTTTTGCCATGCTAGAAATTTTCACTAAGTCTGCTAGAACTGTTGTCATTTGCATTTTTGTCTTGCTATTTGAGACCTTTTCGAGTGAGTTATAGCAGTAGCTCAGTGTTCATGTTTGGGTGTTGTAGCATATTTAAACCTTGCGTCTAAGTGGCCATGTTGATCTTTTAAGCAGTTTGCATAATTCTTGTTTTGCTTGTCATTTGCAAACCGTGCATTCGTTTCCGGTGATCCTTATATCGATTTCGACCGAAATCACCCCTTCTTTCTAGTGGCATGCTTGGTTTTCCAAGTTGATGCCTTGATCAACCTTTCCCTTCTGGAGTACCCATATGCATTGCACATCATATCTTGCATTCCATGCCATGTCTTGCATCATGTTGCTTGTGCATTGTGCCGTGATTGATTGTTGTTCCGTTGCTTGTGTTCTTGCTTTGGGTAGAGCTGAGAGACGAGTTCGTGAACGAGGAACCTGTTGAGTACGCTAACGAGGAGCAAACTTTCGACAACTCTGAGAACTTTGCACGCAAGATGACCATTAACCTTGATATCACTTCTATCTTTGCTTGCTAGTTGTTCGTTCTATCGCTATGTCGCGCTACCTACCACTTGTTATATAATGCCTCCCATATTGACATGTCAAGCCTCTAACCCACCTTCCTAGCAAACCATTGTTTGGCTAAGTTACCGCTTTTGCTCAACCCTTCTTATAGCGTTGCTAGTTGCAGGTGAAGTTGAAGCTGGTTCCATGTTGGAACATGGATATGTTCGGATATCACAATATCTCTTATTTAATTAATGCATCTATATACTTGGTAAAGGGTGGAAGGCTCGGCCTTTTGCCTGGTGTTTTGTTCCACTCTTGCCGCCCTAGTTTCCGTCATACCGGTGATATGTTCCTTGATTTTGTGTTCCTTACGCAGTTGGGGTTATGGGACCCCCTTGACAGTTCGCTTTGAGTAAAACTCCTCCAGCAAGGCCCACCTTGGTTTTACATTTGCCTCACCTAAGCCTTTCCCTTGGGTTTTCGCGAGCCCGAGGGTCATCTTTATTTACCCCCCCCCCCCCGGGCCAGTGCTCCTCTGAGTGTTGGTCCGAACTAGAGTCCTTTGCAGCGCCACCTCGGGGAAACTTGAGGGCTGGTTTTAGTTGTACGGAGTGCCCATCCGGCGTGCCCTGAGAACAAGATATGTGCAGCTCCTATCGGGATTTGTCGGCACAGTCGGGTGGTCTTGCTGGTCTTGTTTTACCATTGTCGAAATGTCTTGTAACTGGGATTCCGAGACTCACCGGGTCTTTCCGGGAGAAGGAATATCCTTCGTTGATCGTGAGAGCTTGTGATGGGCTAAGTTGGGACACCCCTGCAGGGTACAAACTTTCGAAAGATGTGCCCGCGGTTATGTGGCAGATGGGAATTTGTTAATGTCCGGTTGTAGGGAACTTGACACTTGACTTAATTAAAATGCATCAACCGCGTGTGTAGCCGTGATGGTCTTTTTTCGGCGGAGTCCGGGAAATGAACACGGTATGGGTTATGTATGAATGTAAATAGTTTCAGGATCACTTCCTAATCATTGCTAGCTTCACGACCGTTGCATAGCTTCTCTTCTCGCTCTTACTTGCGTATGTTAGCCACCGTACTTGCTTAGTGCTTGCTGCAGCTCCACCTCATTACCCCATCCTTCCGATAAGCTTAAATAGTCTTGATCTCGCGGGTTTTGAGATTGCTGAGTCCTCGTGACTCACAAATACTACCAAAACAGTTGCAGGTGCCGATGATACCAGTGCAGGTGACGCAACCGAGCTCAAGTGGGAGTTCGACGAGGACCTTGGTCGTTACTACATTTCTTTTCCAGATGATCAGTAGTGGTGCGCAGTTGGGACGATCGGGGATCTAGCATTTGGGGTTGTCTTCCTTTTATTTGGATTTGTCCGTAGTCGGACCATATGTGTGTACTCTGATTGATGTATGACTTATTTATGTATTGTGTGAAGTGGCGATTGTAAGCCAACTCTTTATCCCATTCTTGTTCATTACATGGGATTGTGTGAAGATGACCCTTCTTGCGACAAAACTACAATGCGGTTATGCCTCTAAGTCGTGCCTCGACACGTGAGAGATATAGCCGCATCGTGGGCGTTACAAGTACAATATTCTCAAGATCCTGAATTTGTGTAGTATTTAATAAAACTAGTGGACCCGTTGCGCCAAATGGCGCAGAGGCACGCTAAAGCCATGTTTGCGATGAATTTGTTTGATATGAAACACAGTGGAATCTTATGTATAATGATACGAATATACTCGGTTTATCTTAATATACTCAGTTTATCTTAAGAGCATAGAGTCGAATTTGAAACAAAAAAACATGCGTTGGTATGAAAAATTAAGATAGAAGTGTTTTGAAAAGGTTATCTCTCTCAATAAAAAACGGTTGTAGCAATCACTTAGGCATACGCATGTATTATCAGCAAATTTAGCCTTATTGTCTACGGAAACAAGAATGTATACGCAATAGGAATTTTGAAGTCTATTGATGGCCTTGGCTATGCCAGCTGTAGAGACATAAATGCCGCTCAAAATAAAATAAAAAGCTATAGAGACATAAATGGTGCAAGGAACAGAGAGTCTTGACAGGATTATCATTAGCTCTTACACACACAATCTTGGCAAGTCTTACTCTGCGCTTGGTCTAAAGAGAAATATAATTATACATTACGGTTAACCTATGCGGTTAAACAAAAGGAGCGAAATAGACTATAATTCTAAAAGGTCTGGTTTAGGATGCATTCTTGTAGAATACAACTCTAAAATCCTCTCTTGATGCTTTTTAGTTGCTTCTCTGATTTGAGCACCCCGCGTTTGAGCCTTTCTGCTAGCTTCTCAATGTTGTTAAGAGGTTCGTTCATAAGAGGATCCATGGGTTCTTTCCCAGACGATCTGTTGAGCGCTATTACATTGCATATATGATCAGATAATCCATGCATGTATCTTGTAAGAACGAACCAGCCCATAGCATTTTTCTTGTTCTTATACCTAGCCATCATTAGTTTGTTCTTGATGGACCTGGTCTTTGGCTTTGTTTTCTGCTTGTTATACTTAGCTACACCCAGCTCATGTTTTAGAGACTGATTTTCCTCATCCAGTCTCTTCATGTTGCTGTAATTGTAGTCTCTTACTTTGAGTCTTAACCATGCATTTGATGTATCCAGTCTCTTCCATGGCAGCCGTGTCCTCTGACATAGCATGATTGATACACTGCACCCCAGAAATAGCCATACGACTGCCATGATCTTCAACATATGATGTGGGCGTATGGAAAAAAACAGTGACGCATACTCTACCGCCATCACATACTTTGCTTCGATACTTAGCCGCTGGAAGCTCTAAAGTCTCTAAAAGAACATCCAGCATCATCCTGTAAGGGATTTTGATCATTGGTGGTGTGGCCTGTGATTTTAAACGGATGTCATTTGATGCAAGGGCATGAATTAAATGGAATCATTTGTTTGACGGATGTTGCTATGTTAATAAGCAAACTATAATAAAAAGGTGTGACATATCCAAGGATTAGAGAACATAACACGACTGGCTGATAAGCATAAGGCACTAAATCATATTTCGGCAGGTAAAAGCTTTTAGAGGGGAAAATGTACTTTGAGTAATGTAAGTAAAACTAATACCATATTATTTTTTGTTATGGCAACAGCTGGATGATCAAATTCAAGGATGAGAGAACAAGAAACCAAAATAACTAATTTATCCTAGAAACTTTATGCGCAGGATGCTGATGAAGGTGAGTTTGTATATGATCACTTGTATAACCATAAGCTATGCATCGATGGTGTGGACCACAACATTTACTACCTGGTAGCTTCTAATTATCACAAGTATGAATTGAACCTGAATGCAATGTATAAACAGAAGTACTGTGCCTGTATCAAATAAAAAGACTTTGGTGTGCAAGACTTGCATATGAACATACATCTAACACTGAAACAATGCAAGAAGCGATTTTCCTGAAAGTAAAGAGGACAGTGTTTTACAAAGCTTAAGTACAGAAATCACTAAAGAAATATATTACTGCCCTTCCCTCAAATTTGGATTTATTGATCTATGCTTATATTGAAACATAATTTATGCACTATTTCATGACATGAGAGAATATCGGATAGCAAGGCTTCTTTATGACGTGCTCAAATTATGCAAGCACTGGGTATATTCTTTTTAGATGACGACGCTAGCATTGGTTTGCATGGTTCAAATTTTGTCTTGTTGAGTGCTGTCACTACATGCATTTCTTTTTTTCTGTTCAAAGACTTCATGACATTAACAAATACTTTTCATAATAAGCTTGCGAAGCTTAAATTGCATATCTTACTGAGAGGAAATAGGCATACAAAAACTGTCTACAACAGATAACTAAAACATCGGTTGTTTTCTACTATATAATTACCAACCTCACAACGGTGCTGTGAATTCTCATACTCAGTGTAATATACCACATTCCTGGTCAGGAGCATCAAAAGTAACAATTTCGTCGCATTCTAGCTGAAAAGCTTTAGCCAATGCATCATCAAAGTGCCTTCGTGCAGTTCTACTATCAGTAGAGAAGATGATCTGGAAATGGTAGTGTGTCCGGATCTCTAGGCATTTTGTTTCACCATAAGAAATAGAAGCTCTTGTAATATTTCTTCTCGAAGAGACGGATGAGGACGAAATACCTAGCAGATTATAAAACAGTTTAGGCTAAACCAATTCGCTAGCTTAGGCGCTGAGAAAAGACGATTGGATTTAAGAATACAAGTGCAACGACTCAGCTTAGAGGAATAGGGATGGAACCTTGAACTGAAACGGCAGCACAGGATGCAGCCTCATCGGTTGAAGAAGACGACGCCATAAGCCCAGGGCACCAAGAGATAAATACATGTTGAGCCATAAACAAGGCACATGTAGTGGAAAAGGAGAGCAAACCTTGAGTAGCAGCAGCAGGCTACAGGTGCAGATGCAGAAGCAGAGCAGCTCTTCCAACCTGCAAAATAAATGCAGATAGAACCATAAGAACACGAGCATAACAATGTAGGCACAGAACACATCTATTCTATCAACCCAGCAGAACACATATGAAAGCCCATTCAATAGACGCAGAGCAACAGAAGGGCACCAGAACCCATTCACCAAACAAAGCAGTTAATATTGATTACTGTACTAAGCCAATTCTTTCAACCAAAGGAATTAATATTGTTCATTATATTAAACCACTATACATTATATTCAGAGCATCTTTTTCTTGAAAATCACAGAAGCTTTTAACTTGTGAGTGCTATGATCCTCTTCTCGACATGCAGAAACCCAAGAAGATGCTCATCAACTAACTTCATACGGTTTGCTTTCAGGCAAATTAATAGACATAAGCAGCATGAAGTATCTAGCCACCTCAACAGCAACAATATGATTCTAAGGCATTCTAGAAGAGAGAATAGAACACACCATACTAACATCATCATCAACACACAAACGAACAGTACATGGCACATGCACACAGCCAAACCTTAGAGAAAAGCAAGCACACCATTCTATCGCCAAGAAAAGAAAGCCTAGACATCAATTGCAGAGGCAGCAAGCAACTAAAACACACAGAACACTTATCTTCTCAAGCGTAATCTTTCACTCTGTTACCAACTACATAGCTCTCCATTAATAAAAATGCAAGAAATAAGGTAAGGAATAGCACATCACCAGAACCAAGTAGCACAACCAGGACAGCGGCGAGCCAACGAAGGTGGAGCAGCAGACGAACAGCCTGACAAGAAACATGGCCGGGTTACCACAGAGGCATTCTGCCGAACACGTTGCATGCAGGCAAACGGGAGGAAGACGAACCTCAATGCAATCGGCAGAACGGCGCGACGGCGGGCGCAGGAGACAGTAGGAGAAGAAACTGGGCTGCACATGCAGCACGCAAGAGGAAGAACACGGAGGTAAGCAGGGCGCATTGCGCATTCAGTAAAGGCGAAGAGGACAAACCAAGGCAGGCAAGCACTGATCTTAACCAGCAGCACCGACCGAACGCACAAACGCCATCACAACGGCCACGCACACCGACGGCGAAGAAGTTAGCCGCAACGGGTCCGAGAAAGCGAAGCGCGGTGGGGCGAAGCAGGCGAACGACGGATAGCGAAAATGGAGAACGGGGGAGAGAAAAGGAGCGACGAAGGAAAGATGAATAAGAAAGGGACGGACGCGGCCTCTCCCCACAGCTGGCAGCATCGCACACGGGAACAGACCCACCACCGCGGCGAAGGCACGCGTCCTAAGCGGGCCACCCTGGGCCACTGTCATACAGAAACCAGGCCAGCAGGTGAAATCCACCAGCGCAAGAGGGAGACGCGCAGGACCAGCGCACGCGACGCAGAGGCGCGGTCCACGGCGCGGCGACCGCACGTCCGGCTGGTCGAGCCGTGCATCAGCCACACCGCACGCGACGTAGAGGCGGGGCGGGGTCCACGGCGCGGCGCGCGCACGTCCGGCTGGTCGAGGCGTGTATCAGCCACACCCAGCAGCCAGCGAGGGCAAATTTGACAAATCTAACATGTGAACGAAATCAAATCATAGAATGAACTGTTCGTGAAACTATTTTACGCGGCTGACCTTTTTATGTGACGCCCGACACGAAGGCGTCACACTACACTATGCAACGCCTCACAGATACGCGCTACACGCCTGGCCAGCGTTGCACCCCAGACTGCCTAACAATTGCTAAGTCATTGTGCAGAGCCTAAGAGGTAGGCGCTGCACTGTATAGTGTGGCGCCTAGTTCTCAGGCGCTGCACTAGTGGTTGCACTACAAAATGAAGCAGCTACTAATGCAACGCCTAGAAGCTAGGCGCGACACTATATAGTGTGGCGCCTAGCTCTCAGGCGCTGCACACTGACTTAGTAATTTTCGGATCACACGGTGCGACGCTGGCCAGGCGTGTAGCGCCTATCTGTGAGACGTTGCACAGTGTAGTGTGGCGCCTTCGTGTCGGGCGTCACACAAAAAGGTCAGCCGCATGAAATAGTTTCGGGCAATTCATTCTGTAATTTGATTTCGTCCATAGATCAAATTTGTCAATTTTGCCGCCAGCGAGGGGGCGAACGCCCGTAGCACGAAAACTTCCATGGACCACTGGGGCCGTCTAACCACATGGGCCCATGAACAGCGGCAAGCAGCAAGCAAATAAGGGTCACGAAAGGCCGGAAAGAAACAGGGGCAGTACACCATATAAAGAGACAGGACCAAACACGCAGGAGTCAGCCTCGCATGACGGAATCTACAGGGCAAGCCAACAACTCCGTCTAACCCCGAATAGAACAGCTGGACACAGGACCAACAAACACCACCCGCCGACGCGTAGGACCAGAGAGCATGGTGCCCCACACGTCATCCCGTGCAAAGAATCAGCGGGTATATCCTCAGCAGCAAACCGCTGCCTCCACGCCCCAGCCCATCCACTCCGCGACGCGCGATGAGGCACGACCGCCCGCGTATAGCCCATCCCGTGTGGGTCCTTGTGCAAGGACACACGATCTCCCGCGCGAACCCATCCCGCGAGGAGCCGAACCGAGCCAGCGCAGCCGATGAGCGGGGCCAGCAAAAGCACCGGCCCACATGCCAGCATGAGGAGGGCGCACCAAGTGAGTGCGCATGCGTCGGCCAACCCCATCGTCCGCACTGGGCGCGGTCAGCGCTGAAACAGCCACGCGACGCGGCAGGAGTGGCCACTCAAGGAATTCAAACCCAGCCAACCAGAGAACTCACTAAGCCCACCAGTCATCTGCGTCCATGCAGGACTGCCGAGTCAAAACAGCCTGTGAAAATCGAACGGCCCGCACACGCACGTTGACCTGACCAGAGTCAATCGAGGAAGCCTCGGGTGAGCGGGTCGGCTAGCCTTCTTATATGTTAGAATTGATTTGGGAATTTTTAAAGGTAGAAAAATATTCCAAGTTTGAATTAGGTTCAAACTTGAAGCATTTTTTATCCCAACCAAACCAACTCCAAATTAGGTGAAACTTGGCAGAGAGGTGAGTGGCATGATGCTTGAATTGTGAGGAAGAGATGAACATTAAAGGAGGAGTGAAAAATGGCACTTGCCAAATAGAAGCAAGAGAAGGAGGGGAGGGGTGATGCAAGGGGTGATCATGCATGAAACACACAATGCACATGATGAGCATGATGAAATGCAACATTACAAGAAGCACAAATGCAGCACTTGAAATGATCACAATGCAAACATGGACGACAAAAGCAATACATAAAAGGAAATGGCATAGCAATGCAACAAATAACAACACAAAGGCAACCAAAAGAAGCCAACCATGATAGACCCAGGGAATTGGATGAAGACCAAAATTGATTGCCAAAATAAGGAAGGTTTTATGATAGAGGCGAGGGTGTCCAGATCTTTCGATGAGATGATAACTATCGATTTGGTGGAGCCGACTTTGACGATCCGACTACAAACGTGCACGACGTTGCGCCTTAGCAATCGCTAAACCAATCTCCCGAGGTTACTGACGATGCTGGAAGCACAATCAACCTGACCACGAAGGTCTATTCCTGCACGCAATCGAAGAACAAGTAAGAATATGATAATGCAATCTGAATATTGCGAATATAGATGAAGTATTGATAAAGGTGGGGATCCGAAAGCGGTCTTGGTCTGGTCGTTGGACACAAACGAAGTACACGAAGTTGCAATGGCTAACTTTTAACTAAACAAATCCCCAACCAAAAGCTACTAGATGGATCTACTTATATAGGAGCAAGGGGTGGCGACCAAGGAGATGGGAGGACGTCCCAAGGCAGCCTAAAACCAACCCTAGGTCGTACAAGGCTCATGGGCCCAAGTGGAGGTGATGCAACACCTTTGGACTTGTTGTTTGACTCGGATTCTGCTGCAGCGTCAGATTGTTTCATCCATATCTCAACGCTCCGGACGAATTTAAAGGTGAATCCAATTGGGTTGGAAAGAGGACGAAATCTACTTTCCAACAAAAAAAGAATCACCCAATTCGGAGTCCGTATGAAAAAGTTGTTAGCGTTTTGAGTCAGGTATGTCTGTGCAGTCCGAATCTGAATTCAGAACGTGAGAGATTTGGACTCTATCTTCTCTTGGCCCAAAAGTGACGTGAGAGGACTTTTTTAACAGAGCCTAAACTTCTCCTTTTCGCCTATCTTCATATGTGGATTGTTCAAATGTCCCATACACCTGCAATTAGACAAAATACAAAAGTGTGTGAAGTATTTTTTGTTCTGGATAACATACATAGATTATTGAATAGTTTGCACTAGAAATCACCTGACAAATATGCATGTATGCAATATTTTTGGTCGTATCCAAGGTAGTCATGTCCTCATCATCCTCCCCTTCTTGAAAATAAAGCCGTCCTCGGCGTTGCTTAATCTGAAATGTGGCTAACAAAAGAGACAAGGTGTACATGTTGTATATGTATATGTCATCCATTTTTACTTCCCGTGGATTTTGCACATATGACACATATATACATGAGTAACTTTCATAGTTAATAAAATATAAAGCCAAAGTATTATCACAAGAAGTAGAAGGCATGAAAGTATTGCAACTCAGTTTGCACATATAAGTGAAGCTCTTATTCATATGAAAAGATTGACAATATTCATCATTAAACCATCCCAACATTGATGAACCATCACCAAGATTAGAGGTCATATCAAAATGATTAAACATTGGCACAATTATTTAAAAATGTATTTGATCCAAATCTGATTTATTTCCTGATTCGCATGGTTCTTTGACATCAACAGATTCAATGGGCGCACTCAAAATTGTTGGTGTTTCAGTTGTTTGATCACATGATGCATTCATGACAGTAACATGATTCTCTAAAATAGGTGGCGTGCTCAAATCAACAGGTAACTCAACACATGATGTATTTAAGTTAATTAGGCATGCATTATTCTCATGTGAAGTTATATTATCAATACCTTTACTATTACCTTATCGCAAAGACGTAGCTGATGTAGGTACGAACGATGACAATGTACCATACTCTTGAGATGATGTCGCCGCGCTCATAATCTGAGGTGGGGCTGCTCTAGTAGGTGCAACGGTGGAGGAACCAATCGGTGGTGGTGAGCATGAACTGGAATAGTTGTTGTTGTAGTCACCCAATGCATCCTCCTGTATCTGTCTCTCAAAGGTACAAGCGCGAACATCCATACCAGTAATGCAATGAGGAATATACTGAAATCTTGCACGAATATCATGGTTTAAACCACCAA
Organism: Triticum aestivum; assembly: GCF_018294505.1. Taxonomy (NCBI): domain Eukaryota; kingdom Viridiplantae; phylum Streptophyta; class Magnoliopsida; order Poales; family Poaceae; genus Triticum; species Triticum aestivum. The sequence continues at coordinate 226,085,338 of NC_057805.1, forward strand.
AAAATCTATTCATTGTATCATCCTCGGATTCTTCTATGTCACACTGATGCAAATAAAATTTGAACTCTTGGTAGTAATCATGAACAGTGTTACCGCCTTGTTTTAATTGTTCCAATTTGCGAAGCAATTCACGACGATAGTAACGAGGAAAAAATTGTTGTTTCATTACAGCTTTCAAATCTTTCCAAGTTGTGGGTTGGTTATCAATGTTTTTCTTACAATGTACACTCCACCAAACAGAAGCAAAACCAGTAAATGTTCTAGTGGTAGCTTGTACTCTCTCAAGTTCAGAAAAATCACGGTGACTAAAAACTTGTTCTACTTCGAGCTCCCAAGCTAGATAAATAGCAGGATTAAATCTACCCTCAAATGACGGTAAAGAGATAACCTGACCATGTGCTTGTGTGTGTTGTCCCAACTCTCGTGATGGTGAAGATGTGTCCGTCGTCCAAGAACTTCTATCTCCGGAACCTGTCATGATTAGTAGAAACAAGAAAAAATTTCGAGAATAATGTTCCTATGAACTACTAGGATGTGGTTTTAAAGTGCTCACAGTAAAGCAAATATCAATATCTTACAAGTTCTTACCATGCGGCAGGTGGTGACAGGCAACCAGCAGTGTCAAATAACTCCGAAGATTGTGTAAAGCGATTGCCGGGGGAACGTACGTATACACGGTGTAGAAATATGTGGAGCTGGGTTGGCTATATATGGTAGCAAAATATTAGCAATAATCAATTCAGAGATGCAATGTTGAATAAACGCTCAACGACGGTACTTTGCTGGTCCTAGGCTAGACCGGATTAGAGACGCGAGCCTAGAACACTAATGAGGTCACGGCGTAGCACAACTAGCATCAATGAAGGATACTAAGTAGCTCTGGACAACAAGATATAAGTGAAGATCACAACGGCAGTAAAGATAATGATGAAAAACAACTGCCAAGCAGGATATACAACAACTCTCTCTCCAACTTTCCTCTTGAAAACGTTTGAGCCAATTGTCTGATAACTTTTTTCAAAGAATGCTACTAACTCAAGCTTTCCAATGCAAAAAGAATCACTCAATTTCGAATTGATATGAGGAGTCAAAGAATTCTAAAACTGGCCTGAAAAACTGGAATAAGATGTGTCCGCGAACTTCAGAGGGCAAAAATACCTATTTAGAAGACGATTTTGAGGTGTCAAATATTGAACTAGCCTTTGCAACTATTTAGATGCGGCTCGTCGCTAGCTTTCATTTGAGTACTCGCGGAGCCAAAACGGACTTCGTATGAGGAAGTTATGCCTGTTTTTACTGAACAGTGCACAAAACAGATTCCAATCCGAATTCAACTACGAGATTGAGTCTAGATAGATCCGAATTTTCTTTTTTTTTCTTCTCTCTTTTTTTTCCTCACACTTTTTTCTTTTTCTTTCTCTCTTTTTTTCTCTAACTTTTCTTTTTCTTTTTTTCTCTCTTTTTTTTCTCTGTCTTTTTTTCTCTCTCTTTCCAAGACAAACTAGATAAGATGCAGATTGGATCAAGCGAAGATGTGAACGACCTCAACTATGGTTGTGACAATGAACTATGGGTAGCACGTGGTGGAAATTGATGAATGGGATGGTGGACAGCGGAAGGAATAATGATGCAGCGGCGGTGTGACTAATGTGAACAGAACTCGAAACTCTAAACGAACTAGACACCAAGACCAGCAACTTGACACGGCGATGCAACCGATAATTCAATAATGAAAACAATGAAAAGAAAATTGCAAAGGCTCAGACTGGCTAGGATAAAGGATGAATAGATCTAACTTTTTGTGTGGCTTTCTTGGACAATAGGTAATAAAATAAACCTAATCTAGGGATAACTAGAAATTCTCACCGAGCAACCTGAAAACTGATACCACTTGATAGAGGCGAGGGTGTCCAGATCTTTCGATGAGATGATAACTATCGATTTGGTGGAGCCGACTTTGACGATCCGACTACAAACGTGCACGACGTTGCGCCTTAGCAATCGCTAAACCAATCTTCCGAGGTTACTGACGATGCTGGAAGCACAATCAACCTGACCACGAAGGTCTATTCCTGCACGCAATCGAAGAACAAGTAAGAATATGATAATGCAATCTGAATATTGCGAATATAGATGAAGTATTGATAAAGGTGGGGATCCGAAAGCGGTCTTGGTCTGGTCGTTGGACACAAACGAAGTACACGAAGTTGCAATGGCTAACTTTTAACTAAACAAATCCCCAACCAAAAGCTACTAGATGGATCTACTTATATAGGAGCAAGGGGTGGCGGCCAAGGAGATGGGAGGACGTCCCAAGGCAGGCTAAAACCAACCCTAGGTCGTACAAGGCTCATGGGCCCAAGTGGAGGTGATGCAACACCTTTGGACTTGTTGTTTGACTCGGATTCTGCTGCAGCGTCAGATTGTTTCGTCCATATCTCAACGCTCCGGATGAATTTAAAGTTGAATCCAATTGGGTTGGAAATAGGACGAAATCTACTTTCCAACAAAAAAAGAATCACCCAATTCGGAGTCCGTATGAAAAAGTTGTTAGCGTTTTGAGTCAGGTATGTCTGTGCAGTCCGAATCTGAATTCAGAACGTGAGAGATTTGGACTCTATCTTCTCTTGGCCCAAAAGTGACGTGAGAGGACTTTTTTAACAGAGCCTAAACTTCTCCTTTTCGCCTATCTTCATATGTGGATTGTTCAAATGTCCCATACACCTGCAATTAGACAAAATACAAAAGTGTGTGAAGTATTTTTTGTTCTGGATAACATACATAGATTATTGAATAGTTTGCACTAGAAATCACCTGACAAATATGCATGTATGCAATATTTTTGGTCGTATCCAAGGTAGTCATGTCCTCATCATCCTCCCCTTCTTGAAAATAAAGCCGTCCTCGGCGTTGCTTAATCTGAAATGTGGCTAACAAAAGAGACAAGGTGTACATGTTGTATATGTATATGTCATCCATTTTTACTTCCCGTGGATTTTGCACATATGACACATATATACATGAGTAACTTTCATAGTTAATAAAATATAAAGCCAAAGTATTATCACAAGAAGTAGAAGGCATGAAAGTATTGCAACTCAGTTTGCACATATAAGTGAAGCTCTTATTCATATGAAAAGATTGACAATATTCATCATTAAACCATCCCAACATTGATGAACCATCACCAAGATTAGAGGTCATATCAAAATGATTAAACATTGGCACAATTATTTAAAAATGTATTTGATCCAAATCTGATTTATTTCCTGATTCGCATGGTTCTTTGACATCAACAGATTCAATGGGCGCACTCAAAATTGTTGGTGTTTCAGTTGTTTGATCACATGATGCATTCATGACAGTAACATGATTCTCTAAAATAGGTGGCGTGCTCAAATCAACAGGTAACTCAACACATGATGTATTTAAGTTAATTAGGCATGCATTATTCTCATGTGAAGTTATATTATCAATACCTTTACTATTACCTTATCGCAAAGACGTAGCTGATGTAGGTACGAACGATGACAATGTACCATACTCTTGAGATGATGTCGCCGCGCTCATAATCTGAGGTGGGGCTGCTCTAGTAGGTGCAACGGTGGAGGAACCAATCGGTGGTGGTGAGCATGAACTGGAATAGTTGTTGTTGTAGTCACCCAATGCATCCTCCTGTATCTGTCTCTCAAAGGTACAAGCGCGAACATCCATACCAGTAATGCAATGAGGAATATACTGAAATCTTGCACGAATATCATGGTTTAAACCACCAAAAAATCTATTCATTGTATCATCCTCGGATTCTTCTATGTCACACTGATGCAAATAAAATTTGAACTCTTGGTAGTAATCATGAACAGTGTTACCGCCTTGTTTTAATTGTTCCAATTTGCGAAGCAATTCACGACGATAGTAACGAGGAAAAAATTGTTGTTTCATTACAGCTTTCAAATCTTTCCAAGTTGTGGGTTGGTTATCAATGTTTTTCTTACAATGTACACTCCACCAAACAGAAGCAAAACCAGTAAATGTTCTAGTGGTAGCTTGTACTCTCTCAAGTTCAGAAAAATCACGGTGACTAAAAACTTGTTCTACTTCGAGCTCCCAAGCTAGATAAATAGCAGGATTAAATCTACCCTCAAATGACGGTAAAGAGATAACCTGACCATGTGCTTGTGTGTGTTGTCCCAACTCTCGTGATGGTGAAGATGTGTCCGTCGTCCAAGAACTTCTATCTCCGGAACCTGTCATGATTAGTAGAAACAAGAAAAAATTTCGAGAATAATGTTCCTATGAACTACTAGGATGTGGTTTTAAAGTGCTCACAGTAAAGCAAATATCAATATCTTACAAGTTCTTACCATGCGGCAGGTGGTGACAGGCAACCAGCAGTGTCAAATAACTCCGAAGATTGTGTAAAGCGATTGCCGGGGGAACGTACGTATACACGGTGTAGAAATATGTGGAGCTGGGTTGGCTATATATGGTAGCAAAATATTAGCAATAATCAATTCAGAGATGCAATGTTGAATAAACGCTCAACGACGGTACTTTGCTGGTCCTAGGCTAGACCGGATTAGAGACGCGAGCCTAGAACACTAATGAGGTCACGGCGTAGCACAACTAGCATCAATGAAGGATACTAAGTAGCTCTGGACAACAAGATATAAGTGAAGATCACAACGGCAGTAAAGATAATGATGAAAAACAACTGCCAAGCAGGATATACAACAACTCTCTCTCCAACTTTCCTCTTGAAAACGTTTGAGCCAATTGTCTGATAACTTTTTTCAAAGAATGCTACTAACTCAAGCTTTCCAATGCAAAAAGAATCACTCAATTTCGAATTGATATGAGGAGTCAAAGAATTCTAAAACTGGCCTGAAAAACTGGAATAAGATGTGTCCGCGAACTTCAGAGGGCAAAAATACCTATTTAGAAGACGATTTTGAGGTGTCAAATATTGAACTAGCCTTTGCAACTATTTAGATGCGGCTCGTCGCTAGCTTTCATTTGAGTACTCGCGGAGCCAAAACGGACTTCGTATGAGGAAGTTATGCCTGTTTTTACTGAACAGTGCACAAAACAGATTCCAATCCGAATTCAACTACGAGATTGAGTCTAGATAGATCCGAATTTTCTTTTTTTTTCTTCTCTCTTTTTTTTCCTCACACTTTTTTCTTTTTCTTTCTCTCTTTTTTTCTCTAACTTTTCTTTTTCTTTTTTTCTCTCTTTTTTTTCTCTGTCTTTTTTTCTCTCTCTTTCCAAGACAAACTAGATAAGATGCAGATTGGATCAAGCGAAGATGTGAACGACCTCAACTATGGTTGTGACAATGAACTATGGGTAGCACGTGGTGGAAATTGATGAATGGGATGGTGGACAGCGGAAGGAATAATGATGCAGCGGCGGTGTGACTAATGTGAACAGAACTCGAAACTCTAAACGAACTAGACACCAAGACCAGCAACTTGACACGGCGATGCAACCGATAATTCAATAATGAAAACAATGAAAAGAAAATTGCAAAGGCTCAGACTGGCTAGGATAAAGGATGAATAGATCTAACTTTTTGTGTGGCTTTCTTGGACAATAGGTAATAAAATAAACCTAATCTAGGGATAACTAGAAATTCTCACCGAGCAACCTGAAAACTGATACCACTTGATAGAGGCGAGGGTGTCCAGATCTTTCGATGAGATGATAACTATCGATTTGGTGGAGCCGACTTTGACGATCCGACTACAAACGTGCACGACGTTGCGCCTTAGCAATCGCTAAACCAATCTTCCGAGGTTACTGACGATGCTGGAAGCACAATCAACCTGACCACGAAGGTCTATTCCTGCACGCAATCGAAGAACAAGTAAGAATATGATAATGCAATCTGAATATTGCGAATATAGATGAAGTATTGATAAAGGTGGGGATCCGAAAGCGGTCTTGGTCTGGTCGTTGGACACAAACGAAGTACACGAAGTTGCAATGGCTAACTTTTAACTAAACAAATCCCCAACCAAAAGCTACTAGATGGATCTACTTATATAGGAGCAAGGGGTGGCGGCCAAGGAGATGGGAGGACGTCCCAAGGCAGGCTAAAACCAACCCTAGGTCGTACAAGGCTCATGGGCCCAAGTGGAGGTGATGCAACACCTTTGGACTTGTTGTTTGACTCGGATTCTGCTGCAGCGTCAGATTGTTTCGTCCATATCTCAACGCTCCGGATGAATTTAAAGTTGAATCCAATTGGGTTGGAAATAGGACGAAATCTACTTTCCAACAAAAAAAGAATCACCCAATTCGGAGTCCGTATGAAAAAGTTGTTAGCGTTTTGAGTCAGGTATGTCTGTACAGTCCGAATCTGAATTCAGAACGTGAGAGACTTGAACTCTATCTTCTCTTGAACTCTATCTTCTCTTGGCCCAAAAGTGACGTGAGAGGACTTTTTGAACAGAGCCTAAACTTCTCCTTTTCCCCTATCTTCATATGTGGATTGTACAAATGTCCCATACACCTGCAATTAGACAAAACACAAAAGTGTGTGAAGTATTTTTTGTTCTGGATAACATAAATAGATTATTGAATAGTTTGCACTAAAAATCACCTGACAAATATGCATGTATGCAATATTTTTGGTTGTATCCAAGGTAGTCATGTCCTCATCATTTTACATCTGGGGTGTTACAGGTCCCACCCAAAAGCCCAACATTCAAATCTTTAACACAGGTCAATCTCACCGAGTTTTTGGATTAGTGTCACATCAGTCATGCTTTCTGGAATACGACACCGCTTGGCATAGAACAAATCAGCTCTTATTACAAATACTCGAGGTACAAAGGTTCTGATATTACAAAGGATCGCATCGGCACAGCGACACTACGCCTACCAGGGTAGCTCTTTGTTGTCAGTAGATCAACTTTTAGCAGTGGAATAACAACGACGGTGATGAACTCCACTCCGCAGGGACTCTGGCTGGAACGCATATCCTAGCTCGCAAACTTGGGGTCCTCGACAAGCAAACAATCATGGCATGACCTACAATCTGGTATGACATGCCAGGTGAGTACTTTAAATGTACTCGGAAGCTCGCATCAACCAAAAGCAATCAAGACAAACAACAACATGGCATTCACAGATTAATCATACATGATGAGCATGATACTACTAGAACAACATCAGCATGGCATGCACATAATTCATGATATCAACAGGATGGTACTAGTACTAGCTTGTAGGGGAGGGTCGATGTTTAAGGTCTCATGGACCAACTTACTCTACTCGGAGCTTATCTTATAACCACGATAAGTATCAATAATACTTACCATTGTGATCATCACATGATCACCTCATCATCATCAAGAATACTATCATGATCATCACAGGATCACATTATCATTATCAAGAATACCATTGTGATCATCTCGTGACCACATAAAGATCAACCAACTTATGTCCTCATCAAACCAAGGTTGTTTCATAGGCAGGTTATTATTACTGTTGACCCATAGTGTGACCTACTATGAACTGTGCCCATATGTAACGCCCCGGACACACCCGCCGGTGGTTGTTACTCCTGGCGGGATCTAGACTGGCCCCACATATCAATACTAGTCTTTTCTGCGCACTTTGTCCTCACTCGTGCGCACCCGGGAGCAACTTCTTGGTCGGTCACCCATCCTAAAATTACTCCAAGCTGAGCACACTTAACTTTGGAGTTCTATCCGAATGGGCTTCCAGAAAAGAAGGAATTCCTTATTGATATGAGTAGTCTATCATCCCTATTAAGCCAGGCTATCACATACACCCCCACTCAGAGGAACCGACGTCCTCGTTGGGCCACATGAACGTTCCCTCTTGGCACATACGTGTCTGATCCAGTCCGGTACATGTGCCATGTTGTGTGTGAAAGCACAAGTGCTCCCTGGGTGATTTTGGTAATTAATGTCAACATATCTCTTATTGGACGCTTTCATCTAGTATGCTTCAGATAAGTTCAACAATGGAGTGGCATGGACTAGAGGATGTGGAACCCCTTCGAGATGATAAGGACAAATGATTGGCTCAAGCTCAAAGCTCAGGACTCTACATTTTTCATTTTAGTGATCCAAGATCACATTGAGTCCATAGGAAAGCCAATACTATTAAGAGGGGATGAGGTGTTGCTTAATGGCTTGCTTGCTCAAAGTGCTTAGTGATATGCTCCAAAGCCCTCAACCATTTTCTCACATCCACATATGTCCCAAACCAAAAGTCAAACTCAGCCCCACCGACACTTTCTATCCGGCGCCACCGAGTTCTCTTGACATAGCCACTGCCAGAAACCCTAATCAATTTGGTCTCACCGATAGGGATCTCGGTCTCACCGAGATGGGATTGCAACCTCTCTATTTCCCTTAGTAACGTTTCCGTCCAACCGAGATGAGCGCTCGGTCCCACCGAGTTTGCCTGACCAACTCTTTGTTTGTCTATTACCAAAATCGGTCCCACCGATTTTGTGTAATCGGTCTCACCGAGATTACGTTATGCCCTAACCCTAACGACATGTCGGTCCCACCGAAAATCCTAATGTTCACATTTTGAACTAAATCGGTCCGACCGAGTTTTATAGTTTGGTCCCACCGAGTTTGGTGATTTGTGTGTAACGGTTAGATTTTGTGTGGAGGCTATATATACCCCTCCACCCACTCTTCATTCGTGGAGAGAGCCATCAGAACATGCCTACACTTCCAACATACATTTTCTGAGAGAGAACCACCTACACTTGTGTTGAGGTCAAGATATTCCATTCCAACCACATAAATCTTGATCTCTAGCCTTCCCCAAGTTGCTTTCCACTCAAATCATCTTTCTAGCAAATCCAATCCTATGAGAGAGAGTTGAGTGTTGGGGAGACTATCATTTGAAGCACAAGAGCAATGAGTTCATCATCAACACACCATCTATTACCTTTTGGAGAGTGGTGTTCCTATTTTTTCAGGTCGAGCAAGTTTCAACTGGGCTGCAGACTGCCCAGGGTTGGTTTTGTTTTTAACAGGCCCAGCCCATGACGACAACGGGGCACAAAGATCCAGCAGGTATCTACTGGCCTCTGGCCCGCCAGCGTTAATTATATTTTGTCTTACAACATCCGCAGGCAGTTTTTTTACTGAATCAAACACACAGTCCAGTTCTATTTTCCTCTTGAAACGCATGTCCTACATCCGTTTTCTAATCTCTACCTATAGTTTTACTAGTTCATATACACGTATCATTATATTGAAAACACATAAAATTCCCTTTTCATATTTACATCCTTATTTTTGTTGTTTTTTCCCACCCAGCGCTGATTTTTTTACCATTGGTTTTCCCTTAAACCAACTCAATTGCCACACGTCTTATTTGCTTACAAAAACAAAACGATTTTTTTGGCAAATCAATAAGTTCTTAAAAAAATGTTTATCATTTCGGGATTACAACAGTTCGGACTCCACCGAAATATGCAAAATAAGGTTGAACTTTTTGACCGTGGTCCTGGGCAGAAAATGGGCTGTAATAAATTACTTCAAAAATAGCAAATGGGCTGCAAATTATAAAAAACTGCAAATGGGCTTTATGTTGTCTGCCACAGATTTGGAGGCTGACTTGTGGGCCTACTAAGTGCATGCGTACACAAGGTTTCTCAAAAAAGAAACTTAGTCAACAATCGACTCTACCAGCGTCAGACCGTTAGATGTCAATCTAACGGCAATCGTGCTTCTTCAGTCTCTGATCTTCCTGCCCCAGCCGCCCAAACCAGCGCCGTCGGAACCGCCTGCTCCCGCCTCCCGTGGCCGGTAGTGCTGCCGGGCAGGCCTCACGGCCCCATCATACTCGCATCCCTGGCCTGTCTATCCCTCTACTCACCCACACCTCCTGTTATTTTCCGGCGACGGCAGCCGAACCAGTCAACCCTCGTACTCTCCACCGCGTGGCAGCCACTGCCGTGTCTTCCCCGGCTCCGTGTTGTTCCCTTCGTAGGCCTCACCCTCGTCCACCGCCCCGGTCCTCTCGGCGCGGCGTGGTCAACGATGTCCATCCAACGGCCGTAGTGCTTCTTCAACCTCTAGTCTTCTTGCCCCAGCCGCCCAAAGTAGCGCCGGTCGTGCTGCATGCTCCTGCCTCCCGTGTCCGGCTGTGCTGCCGCGGAGGCTTCACCGTCCCCATACTACTCCCACCGCTGGCCAGGCCATCCCTCCACTCACCCACTCCCCCTATTATTCTGCGGCGACGGCAGCCTCACACTGCAGCCGAACCAGTGAACCCTCGTACTCGTCTCCGCGTGGGCATCCACTACCGCGTATTCCCCGGCTCCGCGTCGTCCCCTTCCTAGGCCTCGCCGTCGTCCACCGCCGTGGTGCGCTCGGCGCGGCGTGGTCAATGTGGTCAACGAACGACTTCCATCGGAAGAGTACTGTACGTGGAGAGGCTGACAGCTGGGTCCACGGCAGCCGCAAGGAAGTGCCTCCTTATTACGCGCAAAATAATTATTCCTCCACCTGACAGCAGGGACCCACCGGACGGGCCACCAGTATTTCGTGGAAAAAACATTTCCCCCGTGACTGCTGGGACCCACCGGACGGGCCACCGTATTTCGTGAAAAAAACATTTGCCCCTAACTGCTGAGACCCACCGAACGGACCACCGTATTTCGCGAAAAAAACGTACCCCCCGCTGTCAGCTCGGACCCACCGGAAGTGCCTCCTTATTACACACAGAAAAATGAATACTTCCCCTGCTAGCTGGGACCCACCATGGTGGGAGGCTGACTTGTGGGCCTACTAAGTTGACGGGGACGGAGGGCTTTGTCAACTTAGTCAATACGAACGATTCTAGCTCCAGTGACCGTACGATGTCCATCCAACGGCCGTAGTGCTTCTTCAACCTTTGGTCTTCTTGCTCCAGCCGCCCAAAGCAGCGCTGGTCGTGCCGCATGCTCCTGCCTCCCGTGGCCGGCTGTGCTGCCGCGGAGGCCTCACCGGCCCCTACTATTCCCACCGCTGACCAGGCCCTGCGGCGACAGCAGCCTCACACCGTAGCCAAACCAGTGAACCCTCGTACTCCTCTCCGCGCGGGTTTCCACTGCCGCGTCTTCCCCGGCTCCGCGTCGTCCCCTTCCTAGGCCTCGCCGTCGTCTACCGCCGTGGTGCTCTCCGCGCGGCATGGTCAACGTGGTCAAGGAACGACTTCCATCGGAAGAGTACTGTACGTGGAGAGGCTGACAGCTGGGTCCACGGCCACAACCCAGTTTTTTTGTGATTTGCCAAGTAAGTCGCTTTGTCAGGCCTGTTGGGCTGCAAATCTTTCAAGACGAGGAGAGCTTTCATTGGGCTGGCTGAGAAAATGGCCCATCAGTAATGAGAAATGGGCTGTACATTTTTAAAACACATCAAACCGGCAATTAGTTTCAAATATCTTTTTTTCATTTCGAGATTTTAAATTACATTAATTTTTATGCGTAGAGAATTTGTTGGATTTTATATTGATATACATTTATTTTTAAAATCAGTTTGAATGTGAGTCAAAATTTCGGGATTAAAAACAGTTCGGACCGCACCGAAATATGCAAAATTTCGTATAATTTTTAACCGTGGCCACAATATGGGCTGTAATGCTAACAAAAAGAATATGGGCTCCAAAAAAAACTTACTAATTAGCAAATGGGCTGTAAATTATTAGAAATAATGGCAGATGGGTTGTATGTTGTTTTCCAGAGATTTGAGGCTTTCCTAAAAAAAAGGTTGACGCACAAGCAGCGACTGTTGGATGGCCATCCAACGGCCGTCGTGCTTCTTCAATCTCTGCTCTTCCTGCTCCAGCCGCTCAAACAAGCGCCGGCGGGACTGCCTGCTCCCTCCTCCCCGCGGCCGGCTCTGCTGCCGGGCAGGCCTCACCGCCCCACCGTACTCCCATCGCTGGCCTAGCCATCCCTCTACTCACCCACACCTGTTGTTATTCTCCGGCGACGGCAGATGAACCAGTAAACCCTCGTACAGTCGTACTCCCCTCCGCGTGGGAAACAACTGCCGAGTCTTCCCTGCCTCCGTGTCGTTCCCTTCCTAGGCCTTGTCGTCGTCCACCGCCCTGGTGCTCTCGGTGCGGCCTGGTTAACGTGGTCAACGACCGACATGCATCTGAAGTGGACTGTACGTGGAGAGGCCGACAGCTGGGTCCACGGCCGCACGCAAGGAAATGCCTCCTTATTACACGCAAAATAATGATTCCTCCACCTGACATCAGGGACCCACCGAAAGGGCCTCTGTATTTCCCGAAAAAAACGTCACCGCCGCTGGCAGCTCAGACCCACCAGCAATATCTTTGCACGCAAGGAAGTACCTCCTTATTACGCACAAAAAAAATGAATACTCCCCCTGCTAGCTGGGACCCACCATGGTGGGAGGCTGACTTGTGGGCCTACTAAGTTGACTGGGACGGGGGCCTTTGTCAACTTTAGTCAATATGAACGATTCTAACTCCAGTGACCGTACGATGTCCATCCAACGGCCGTAGTGCTTCTTCAACCTCTGGTCTTCTTGCTCCAGCCGCCCAAAGCAGCGCCGGTCCTGCCGCATGCTCCTGCCTCCCGTGGCAGGCTGTGCTGCCGCGGAGGCCTCACCGCTCCCTACTATTCCCACCGCTGGCCAGGCCCTGCGGCGACGGCAGCCTCACACCGCAGCCGAACCAGTGAACCCTCGTACTCCTCTCCGCGTGGGCTTCCACTGCCGCGTCTTCCCCGGCTCCGCGTCGTCCCCTTCCTAGGCCTCGCCGTCGTCCACCGCCGTGGTGCTCTTCGCGCGGCGTGGTCAACGTGGTAAAGGAACGACTTCCATCAGAAGAGTACTGTACGTGGAGAGGCTGACAGCTGGGTCCATGGCCACAGCCCAGTTTTTTTGTGATTTGCCAAGTAAGTCGCTTTGTCAGGCCTGTTGGGTTGCAAATCTTTCAAGACAAGGAGAGCTTTCATTCGGCTGGCCGAGAAAATGGCCCATCAGTAATGAGAAATGGGATGTACATTTTTAAAACACATCAAACCGGCAATTAGTTTCAAATATCTTTTTTTTCATTTCGAGATTTTAAATTACATTAATTTTTATGGGTGGAGAATTTGTTGGATTTTATATTGATATACATTTATTTTTTAAAATTAGTTTGAATGTGAGTCGAAATTTCGGGATTAAAAACAATTCGGACCGCACCGAAATATGCAAAATTTCGTATAATTTTTAACCGTGGCCACAATATGGGCTGTAATGCTAACAAAAAGAATATGGGCTCCAAAAAAACCTTAATAATTAGCAAATGGGCTGTAAATTATTAGAAATAATGGCAGATGGGCTGTATGCTGTTTTCCACAGATTTGAGGCTTTCCTAAAAAAAGGTTGACGCCCAAGCAGCGACTGTTGGATGGCCATCCAACGGCCGTCGTGCTTCTTCAATCTCTGCTCTTCCTGCTCCAACCTCTCAAACAAGCGCCGGCGGGACTGCCTGCTTCCTCCTCCCCGTGGCCGGCTCTGCTGCCGCGCAGGCCTCACCGCCCCACCGTACTCCCATCGCTGGCCTAGCCATCCCTCTACTCACCCACACCTGCTGTTATTCTCCGGCGACGGCAGACGAACCAGTAAACCCTTGTACAGTCGTACTCCCCTTTGCGTGGGAAACAACTGCCGAGTCTTCCCTGCCTCCGTGTCGTTCCCTTCCTAGGCCTCGCCGTCGTCCATCGCCCTGGTGCTCTCGGCGCGGCCTGGTCAACGTGGTCAACGACCAACATGCATCTGAAGTGGACTGTACATGGAGAGGCCGACAGCTGGGTCCACGGCCGCACGTAAGAAAATGCCTCCTTATTACGCGCAAAATAATGATTCCTCCACCTGACATCAGGGACCCATCGAAAGGGCCTCTGTATTTCGCGAAAAAAACATTACCGCCGCTGACAGCTCGGACCCACCAGCTATATCTTCGCATGCAAGGAAGTGCCTCCTTATTACGCACAAAAAAATGAATACTCCCCCTACTAGCTGGGACCCACTATGGTGGGAGGCTGACTTGTGGGCCTACTAAGTTGACTGGGACGGGGGCCTTTGTCAACTTTAGTCAATATGAACGATTCTAGTTCCAGTGACCGTACGATGTCCATCCAATGGCCGTAGTGCTTCTTCAACCTCTGGTCTTCTTGCACCAGCCGCCAAAAGCAGCGCCGGTCGTGCCGCATGCTCCTGCCTCCCGTGGCCGGCTGTGCTGCCGCGGAGGCCTCACCGCCCCCTACTATTCCCACCGCTGGCCAGGCCCTGCGGCGACGGCAGCCTCACACCGCAGCCGAACCAGTGAACCCTCGTACTCCTCTCCACGCGGGCTTCCACTGCCGCGTCTTCCCCGGCTCCCCGTCGTCCCCTTCCTAGGCCTCGCCGTCGTCCACCGCCCTGGTGCTCTCGGCGCGGCGTGGTCAACTTGGTCAAGGAACAATTTCCATCGGACGTGGACTGTACATGGAGAAGCTGACAGCTGGGTCCACGGCCGCAGCAAGGAAGTGCCTCCTTATTATGCAGAAAATAATGATTCCTCCACCTGACAGCTGGGACCCACCGGACGGGCCACTGTATTTCATGAAAAAAACGTTTCCCCCTGACTGCTGGGACTCACCAGCTACATCTTCGCACGCAAGGAAGTGCGTCCGGGCAACAAAAAAACGATTCGCCCCCCTGACTGCTGGGACCCAGCAGCTACATCTTCGCAGGCAAGGAAGTGCCTGACAGTCGGGACCCACCTGGTCGAAGCGTGCGTAGCATTTTCATTCTGGTCGCGAACGTGTACGTACATACTGGTCGATGTAGAGGCACGCATGTGTCGTAGTAGAGGCGCGCACGTAGCATGTAGGCGTACGTACAGCGGCCAGTGTGCAAGAAAGAAAATACGGCCACGTACGTACATACGGGCAGGGTCTCGAACGCCTACTCGCGCATACGTAGGGCCAGGGCTCGTGTACATGGCTGGGTCGGAATGGAGAAACAGCGGCGTCGTCGTGTTCATGGGGAGCCAACCGGCTGGGTCGGAACGGAATGCGTCATCGTGTTTCCATCGGGAGGGCTTGGACGGAACAGCCGATGGAAACGAGGCCTGGCGTATCGCAGAACGGAGGAAACGGCCTTGTGTTCGACCGGCCACATTTGAAACGGGATCCTGTTCATCGGGAGGGGTCTGGCGTACCGCAAAACGGAGGAAACGGACCTCCTACGGTCAAAACGGGGGTCCTGTTGATCGGGAGGGGTGTGGCGTACCGCAAAATGGAGGAAACGGACTTGTGTTGGAGCGCTACGGTCGAAACAGGGGTCCTGTTCATCGGGAGGGGTGTGGCGTACCACAAAACGGGACTCCACGGGACACTGTTCATCTCCACCGTCGACCCCCTCCCGCCTCCACGGGCTACTGTTCATCCACCGTCGACCTCCTCCAGCCTCCACCTGCGACTGTTCATCCACGGGCTCCTGTTCATCCAGCCTCCACCACGCGCTACTCCACCAGCTACTGTTCAACCAGCCCTCTCCACGGGCTCCTGTTCAACCACCCCTCCACGGGCTACTGTTCATCCAGCCCTCCACCGTCTACTGTTCATTCTGCCCTCCACGGGGTGGTCCTGTTCATCCTGTCCTCCACGGGGTCCCATTCATCCAGCCCCAACCGGCTCGATCGATTGGGGTCCTGTTCATCCAGAGGCAACACCACGGGGTCCTGTTCATCCACCCCCACCGGGAACTGTTCATCCAGAGGCAGCATCGACCGGCTTCAGTTAGCAGCAGTAGCGAAGGAATCGCTCGATCGGGTTCAGTTAACAGCCATCGATCGATCGCTTGGGTTCAGTAACGCGTAGCCTGCAGTGCAATCACTCGGGTTCAGTTAGAGCCCAACGCCTCGCTCGGGTTCAGTTAGAGCCAACGCCTCGCACACACGCGCGTATGTGTACGAGAGAAACGCGCCTCGCTTGGCCCCCGACCTCCCACCGTAACCGGGAACTCCCCGAAATTTTCCTCTCCCTCGCTTCTACCACGGTTTTTTCCGTCATGGACGGCCCAAAGAATGTCATGCAGCTGCGTCTCCGGCCCGCCCAGGACAAAAAGCCCATTTTCTGTCATGATTTTTTGTCATAGAAGTAGGAGCCCACCACATCTATGATGATACCGGGTTTTGTCACAATTATCGTCATAGAAGTGTCATATGTATGACAGAAAAAATTTCGTTCGGCCCAAAATGTCACGGATGTGTCTTTTTTTGTAGTGATATCTTAATGCTATGGTTGGGTTTTTCCTTAATGAATGTTAGTAGTTGAGTATGCTTGCTAATAGTTCCAATCATAAGTGCATAGAATTCCAAGTCAGGGATGACATGCTAGCAGTGGCCTCTCCCACATAAGACTTGCTATCGGTCTAGTAAAGTAGTCAATTGCTTAGGGACAATTTCGCAACTCCTACCACCACTTTTCCACACTCGCTATACTAACTTTATTGTGTCTTTATCTTAAACAGCCCCTAGTTTTTATTTACGTGGTCTTTATATTCTTGCAAACCTATCCCGTTACACCTACAAAGTACTTCTAGTTTTATACTTGTTCTAGGTAAGCGAACGTTAAGCGTGCGTAGAGTTGTATCGGTGGTCGATAGAACTTGAGGGAATATTTGTTCTACCTTTAGCTCCTCGTTGGGCTCGACACTCTTACTTATCGAAAGAGGCTACAATTGATCCCCTATACTTGTGGGTTATCAAGACCTTTTTCTGGCGCCGTTGCCGGGGAGTTATAGCGTGGAGTGAATATTCTCGTGTGTGCTTGTTTGCTTTATCACTAAGTAATTTTTATTTGCTGTTCTAAGTTGTTTTCTATCTTTAGTATGGGTAGGAAACGCAAAATACCAAAAAATAGGGATAATTAGATTTATGCCCCTAGTTGTGTCCCACTCGTCTGTTTTACCCCTAATTCCCAAAAGTCACCGGCTCTGTCCAAGTCACTTTGATCCTCTTATGCTTTTGCCCTTTGACCGTTTGACCGCCAGTTTGAATACTTCATAACTAATTCATACAAAATCAAAAAAATGCAAATAAGATACCAAAATGTTCAGAAAAACATCACCTATATGTCAGTGTCATTTGCATTCATGAAAAAAGTGTTGGAAAGTGCACATCCGAGTTTTAGCTCTTTTGATACCACCATGAATGGTAAACTCTAAAAAAATTCAAAAAAAAATGGTGGCAAAGAACGACAAGTGTTCTAAATGCTTGCCAAGTTTCATTAGGGAACGACATTCGTGGAAGTCGTGGCAAAAAAAAAATCTATTTTGGAGTGCTGATTGTTTTTTTTGCCGCGACACCCACGGATGTTATTCCCTGATGAAACTTGGCAGGCACTTCAAACATTTGTCATTCTTTGCCACCAAATTATTTTTGAATTTTTTTGAACTTTTTTAGATTTTGCTATTCATGGTGGTAGCATAAGAGCTAAAACTCGGATGGGCACTTTCCAACACTTCTTTCATGAATGCAAATGACACTGACATATAGGTGATGTTTTTCTGAACATTTTGGTATCTTATTTGCATTTTTCTGATTTAGTAAGAATTAGTTATGAATTTTTCAAACTGACGGTCAAACGGTCAAAGGGCAAAAGCATAAGAGGAGCAAAGTGATTTGGACAGAACCGGTGACTTTTGGGAATTAGGGGTAAAACAGACGAGTGGGACACAACTAGGGGCATAAATCTAATTATCCCCAAAAAATAGTTGTACCAACTACACCAATGATTGAAGAACCATTCAAAATCTATCACACTCCTAAAGATTTTTACTTGGATCATCTTCGATCCCTTTGTGCTCGTGCTGAAACCCCAACTAGCTTAGTTCAGGGCAAATCTTTAGATGAGCATGCTTGTTATGTGTGACACCGCTTATCTCAAAAAGGGGAACTTTTACTGGATCAAATTCATCGTTTGCAGTGCTATGCTTGGAACTTATGTGAAATATATGATGTTACTTGTTGTTCTGGAAACCCTAAGAAACACCTTCCCTACCAATGTGAGTTTAGCGATAATGGAATCGTATCTTCGTATGCTAAGGGTGTTTATAATTACTATGATGTTCAACAAATTGAAGAATTTGTTGCTTTTAAGGGTGCTTATGAAATTGCTTCTTTGATTGAAAAGTATGATGCTACTATTTACAAATATGAAAACTTTGCCATACTTGAATATTGTTACGATAATTATGCTTCTAATGCCTATGTTAAACCATATATTGAGGACTCCTCCGCTGTCCAAGAAGAGACTAATATTTTGCAGGAGTCTATGGAAGAAGAAATTAATGACACTGTGAGCTCATTGGATGAAAAAGATGACGAGGAGAGCGAAGAACAAAAGGAGGAAGATGGATTGATCACCCGTGCCCACCTTCTAATGAGAGTAACTCTTCAAATCATACATTGTTTAATTTCCCTTCGTGCTTACCGAAGGATGAATGCTATGATAATTGTTATGATCCCGTTGATTCTTTTAAAATATCCCTTTTTGATGATGCTTGCTATGCTTGTGGCCAAGATGCCAATATGAATTATGCTTATGGAGATGAACTTGCTATAGTTCCTTATGTTAAACATGAAAATGTTGCTATTGCACCCACACATGATAGTCCTATTATCTTTTTGAATTCTCCCGACTACACTATATCGGAGAAGTTTACCCTTATTAAGGATTATATTGATGGGTTGCCTTTTACCGTTGCACATGATGATTTTGATGAATATAATATGCATGTGCTTGCTGCTCCTACTTGCAATTATTATGAGAGAGCAACTACATCTCCGCCTCTCTATGTTTCCAACATGATAAAATTGCAAGAAACTGTTTATACTATGCATTGGCCTTTACTTTGTGTGCATGAATTGTTCTTTTATGACATGCCGATGCATAGGAAGAGAGTTAGATTTCGTCATTAGACGATACATGTTACTTTGTTCTCACTACTAAATTTCAAATCATTGTTAATTAAAATTGGCTTTGATATACCTTGGGATCCGGGTGGATCCATTACTTGAGCACTATATGCCTAGCTTAATGGATTTAAAGAAAGCGCTGCCAGGGAGACAAACAAGAAGTTTTAGAGAGTCATTTATTTCTGTTATGTGCTTTTATAAAGTTTAAAAATAAAAATAATGTGCCGAGGTTTGCCTTTAGGATGTTTTAGACTACTTTTTGGTTTGTGCGGTGCAGGACATAAACTTTGTCTGTAGTGCGCGATTTTACATTTTTTTACTGGAACGTCAAATGTTTCTGAAACTTTTTGCACTGTCTTTCTATACAAATTCTTTATTTTTCCTAATTTTGTCAGAATTTTTGGAGTACTAGAGGTATGGTGAATGTTCAGATTATTACAGACTGTCCTGTTTAAAACAGATTCTGTTTTTGATGCATAGTTTGCTTGTTTTGATGAAACTGTCAATTTATATCAGTGGATTAAGCCATGGAAAAGTTATATTACAGTAGCTACAATGCAAAAACAAAATATGAATTGGTTTGCAACAGTACTTAGAGTAGTGATTTGCTTTATTATACTAACGGATCTTACCGAGTTTTCTGTTGAAGTTCTGTGTGGATGAAGTGTTCGAAGATCGAGGAGGTCTTGATATGAGGAGAAGGAGGAGAGGCAAGAGCTCATGCTTGGGGATGCCCAAGGCACCCCAAGTAAATATTCAAGGAGACTCAAGAGTCTAAGCTTGGGGATGCCCCGGAAGCCATCCCATCTTTCTTCAACAAGTATCGGTATGTTTTCGGATTCGTTTCGTTCATGTGATATGTGCAAATCTTGGAGCGTCTTTTGCATTTAGTTTTCCACTTTTATTTTATGCACCATGCTGGTATGAGATAGTCCATGGTTGATTTATAGAATGCTAATTGCACTTCACTTATATCTTTTGAGTATGGCTTTATAGAATGCTTCATGTGCTTCACTTATATCATTTGAAGTTTGGATTGCCTGTTTCTCTTCACATAGAAAACCGCCATTTGTAGAATGCTCTTTTGCTTCACTTATATTTGTTAGAGCGTGGGCATATCTTCTGTAGAAAGAATTAAACTCTCTTGCTTCACTTATATCTATTTAGAGAGATGACAGGAATTGGTCATTCACATGGTTAGTCATAAAATCCTACATAAAACTTGTAGATCACTGAATATGATATGTTTGATTCCTTGCAATAGTTTTGCGATATAAAGGTGGTGATATTAGAGTCGTGCTAGTTGAGTAATTGTGAAATTGAGAAATACTTGTGTTGAGGTTTGCAGTTCCCGTAGCATGCACGTATGGTAAACGTTGTGTTACAAATTTGACGCATAACGTGTTCTTTGATTGCTTTCCTTATGAGTGGCGGTCGGGGACGAGCGATGGTCTTTTCCTACCAATCTATCCCCCTAGGGGCATGCGTAGTAGTACTTTGCTTCAAGGGCTAATAAAATTTTGCAATAAGTATATGAGTTCTTTATGACTAATGTGAGTCCATGGATTATACGCACTCTCACCCTTCCATCATTGCTAGCCTCTTCGGTACCGTGCATTGCCCTTTCTCACCTCGAAAGTTGGTGCAAACTTCGTCGGTGCATCCAAACCCCGTGATACGATACACTCTATCACACATAAGCCTCCTTATATCTTCCTCAAAACAGACACCATACCTACCTATCATGGCATTTCCATAGCCATTCCGAGATATATTGCCATGCAACATGACTTGAGCATTTATTGTCATATTGCTTTGCATGATCGTAAGATAGCTAGCATGATGTTTTCATGGCTTGTCCGTTTTTTGATGTCATTGCTACGCTAGATCATTGCACATCCCGGTACACTGCCGGAGGCATTCATATAGAGTCATACTTTGTTCTAGACATCGAGTTGTAATATTGAGTTCTAAGTAAATAAAAGTGTGATGATCATCATTATTAGAACATTGTCCCATGTGAGGTTATCAAAATAAAAGAGGCCAGAGAAGCCCAAATAAAAAAAAAGAGCCAAAGAAGCCCACCAAAAAAAGAAAAAAATAAAAAACAAGAAAAATGAGAGAAAAAGAGAGAAGGGACAATGTTACTATCCTTTTACCACACTTGCGCTTCAGAGTAGCATCATGTTCTTCATATAGAGAGTCTCTTGAGTTATCACTTTTATATACTAGTGGGAATTTTCATTATAGAACTTGGCTTGTATATTCCAACGATGGGCTTCCTCAAATGTCGTAGGTCTTCATGAGCAGGCAAGTTGGATGCACACCCACTTAGTTTCGGTCTGAGCTTTCATATACTTATAGCTCTAGTGCATCCGTTGCATGGCAATCCCTACTCCTCGCATTGACATCAATTGATGGGCAACTCCATAGCCCGTTGATTAGCCGCGTCGGTGTGAGACTTTCTCCTTTTTTGTCTTCTCACACAAACCTCCATCATCATATTCTATTCCACCCATAGTGCTATATCCATTGCTTGCGCTCATGTATTGCGTGAGGGTTGAAAAGGCTGAAGCGCGTTAAAAAGTATGAACCAATTGCTCGGCTTGTCATCGGGGTTGTGCATGATGGGAGCATTTTGTGTGACAGAAATGAAGCATGGCCAAACTATATGATTTTGTAGGGATGAGCTTTCTTTGGCTATGTTATTTTGAGAGGACATAATAGATTGGTTAGTATGCTTGAAGTATTATTGTCTTAATGTCAAATGATAGACTATTGCTTTGAATCACTCGTGTCTTAATATTCATGCCATGATTAGATTACATGATCAAGATTATGCTAGGTAGCATTCCACATCAAAAATTATCTTTTTTATCATTTACCTACTCGAGGACGAGCATGAATTAAGCTTGGGGATGCTGATACGTCTCCGTCGTATCTATAATTTTTGATTGTTCCATGCCAATATTCTACAACTTTCATATACTTTTGGCAACTTTTTATATTATTTTTGGGACTAACATATTGATCCAGTGCCTAGTGCCAGTTCCTGTTTGTTGCATGTTTTATGTTTCGCAGAAAACCCATATCAAACAGAGTCCAAACGGGATAAAAATGGACGAATATTATTTTTGGGATATTTGGGAAGAAGAATCAACGCGAGACGGTGCCCGAGGGGGCCACGAGGCAGGGGGCGTGCCCCAGGGGGGGTGGGCGCGTCCTTGACCCTTGTGGGCAACCCGTAAGGCGGTTGCTGCTCTTCTTTGGCCGCAAGAAAGCTAATTTTCGGAGAAAAATCTGGGCGAAGGTTTCAATCCAATCGGAGTTAAGGATCTCCGGATATATAAGAAACGGTGAAAGGGCAGAATCGGGGAGCGCAGAAACAGAGAGAGACAGAGAGACAGATCCAATCTCGGAGGGGCTCTCGCCCCTCCCATGCCATGGAGGCCATGGACCAGAGGGGAAACACTTCTCCCATCTAGGTAGAAGGTCAAGGAAGAAGAAGAAGAAGGGGGGCTCTCTCCCCCTCTCTCCCGGTGGCGCCGGAACGCCGCCGGGGCCATCATCATCACCGCAATCTACACCAACACCTCCGCCATCTTCACCAACATCTCTATCACCTTCCCCCCTCTATCTACAACGGTCCACTCTCCTGCAACCCGATGTACCCTCTACTTGAACATGGTGCTTTTTGCTTCATATTATTATCCAATGACTTGTTGCCATCCTATGATGTCTAAGTAGATTCTCGTTGTCCTATTGGTAATTGGTGAATTGCTATGATTGGTTTAATTTGCTTGTGGTTATGTTGCTGTCCTTTGGTGCCCATCATATGAGCGCGCGCGTGGATCACACCATAGGGTTAGTTGTATGTTGATAGGACTATGTATTGGAGGGCAAGAGTGACAGAAGCTTCAACCTAGCATAGAAATTGATGCATACGGGTTTGAAGGGGGACCAATATATCTTAATGCTATGGTTGGGTTTTACCTTAATGAACATTAGCAGTTGTGGATGCTTGCTAATATTTCCAATCATAAGTGCATAGAATTCCAAGTCAGGGATGACATGCTAGCAGTGACCTCTCCCACATAAAACTTGCTATCGGTCTAGTAAAGTAATCAATTGCTTAGGGACAATTTCGCAACTCCTACCACCACTTTTCCACACTCGCTATACTAACTTTATTGTGTCTTTATCTTAAAAAGCCCCTAGTTTTTATTTACGTTCTCTTTATATTCTTGCAAACCTATCCCATTACACCTACAAAGTACTTCTAGTTTTATACTTGTTCTATGTAAAGAGAACGTTAAGAGTGCGTAGAGTTGTATCGGTGGTCGATAGAACTTGAGGGAATATTTGTTCTACCTTTAGCTCCTCGTTGGGGTCGACACTCTTACTTATCGAAAGAGGCTACAATTGATCCCCTATACTTGTGGGTTATCAGGCCCCCAAAGAATGACATCTTAAGTGTAACGCCCACGATGCGGCTATATCTCCCACGTGTCGAGGCACGACTTAGAGGCATAACCGCATTGTGGTTTGTCGCAAGAAGGGTCATCTTCAGACAATCCCATGTAATGAACAAGAATGGGATAAAGAGTTGGCTTACAATCGCCACTTCACACAATACATAAATAAATCATACATCAATCAGAGTACACACATAGACCGACTACGGTCAAATCCAAAAGAAAAGAAGATAACCCAACTGCTAGATCCCTGATCGTCCCAACTGGGCTCCACTACTGATCAACAGGAACGAAACAACACAACGAACAAGATCTTCATCGAGCTCCCACTTGAGCTCGGTTGCGTCACCTGCATTGGTATCCTCGGCACCTACAACTGTTTTGGAAGTATCTGTGAGTCACGAGGACTCAGCAATCTCACACCCGCGAGATCAAGACTATTTAAGCTTATGGGTAGGATAGGGTAATGAGGTGGAGCTGCAACAAGCACTAAGCATATATGGTGGCTAACATACGCAAATAAGAGCGAGAAGAGAAGCAACGGAATGGTCGTGAAGCTAGCAATGATCAAGAAGTGATCCTAAACCCCTACTTATGTCAAACATACACAAGAACCGTGTTTACTTCCCAGACTCCGCCAAAAAGAGACCATCACGGCTACACACGCGGTTGATGCATTTTAATTAAGTCGAATGTCAAGTTCTCTACAACCGGATATTAACAAATTCCCATCTGCCACATAACCGTGGGCACGACTTTCGAAAGATAATACCCTGCAGGGGTGTCCCAACTTAGCCCATTATAAGGTCTCACGGTCAACGAAAGATAAACCTTCTCCCGGAAAGACCCGATCAGTCTCGGAATCCCGGTTTACAAGACATTTCGACAATGGTAAAACAAGACCAGCAAAGCCGCCCGAATGTGCCGACAAATCCCGATAGGAGCTGCACATATCTCGTTCTCAGGGCACACCAGATGAGCAGTCCGTACAACTAAAACCAGGCCTCAAGTTTCCCCGAGGTGGCGCTGCAAAGGGCTCTAGTTTGGACCAGCACTCAAAGGAACACTGGCCCGGGGGTTTAAATAAAGATGACCCTCGGGCTCGCGAAAACCCAAGGGAAAAGGCTTAGGTGGCAAATGGTAAAACCAAGGTTGGGCCTTGCTGGAGGAGTTTTATTCAAGGCGAACTGTCAAGGGGGTCCCATAAATCACCCAACCGCGTAAGGAACGCAAACTCAAGGAACATAATACCGGTATGACGGAAACTAGGGCGGCAAGAGTGGAACAAAACACCAGGCATAAGGCCGAGCCTTCCACCCTTTACCAAGTATATAGATGCATTAATTAAGATAAGAGGTATTGTGATATCCCAACATAAACATAATCCAACAAGGAGCAATCTTCATCTTCACCTGCAACTAGCAACGCTATAATAAGGGCTGAGCAAAAGCGGTAACTTAGCCAAACAACGGTTTGCTAGGAAAAGATGGTTAGAGGCTTGACATGGCAAATGTGGGAGGCATGATATAGCAAGTGGTAGGTAGCGCAGCATGGCAATAGAACGTCAACTAGCAAAGCAAAGATAGAAGTGATTTCGAGGGTATGGTCATCTTGCCTGCAAGGTTCTCAGAGTTGACGAAAACTTGATCCTCGTAAGCGTACTCAACAGGTTCCTCGTTCATGAACTCGTCTCCCGGCTCTACCCATAGCAAGAACACAAGCAATGGAACCACAATCAATCACGTGAAATGCACAAGCAACATGATGCAAAACATGAATGATATGCAAGATATGATATGCGATGCATATGCGTGCTCCGGAAGGAAAATGATGAACATGGCAGAAACTTGGAAAACCAAGCATGTCACTGGAAAGATGAGATGATTTCGGTCGAAATCGATATAAAGATCACCGGAAACGGATGCACGGTTTGCAAATGGCAAGCAAAACAAGAATGACATGAATCTGCGATTAACAGCATGATAGCAATTAGAATACATCAAGAGACTATGCTACAGCACTCCAACATAGCAAAACAGCATATGACAGTAATCTACAGGAGATGCTTGACAAAAGAGGAACACTGAGCTACAGCTAGATCACACCATAACAGGTTCAAACAAGCATGGCAAAAGTGCAAAAGATATCAGGTTCACAGACTTAGTGGAATTACTGGACATGGCTGAAAGAGCATCAGGTAGCAATGTTCAGAGCCAGAAATCAACATGCTACAGGAACTTAACATCGCAAAACAAGGCATGGCATGAATCTACTAAATGCATAGAACAAAAGTCCCTTACTGACCATAAGCCAAAAAGGACCAGAAGATATGATCACAACAATATAAACATAGCAAGTTTCGTTAACAGGTTTCAGACTTGGCAGAAAACAGAGCATGACAGAAACAGACATTATGAGGGCATCTTGGTGAGCTTGATTGACTTATCACAAAGCAATGAATGACAAAACAAGCATATCTACAGCAATATGGCATGTTTATGAAGCTATCCATGGCAAAAGAAAATACATAGCATGAATGGATCAACTACAACAACCTTGGCAAAATTGAATAACACGTAAACAATCTGCCAGAAATATTTTATAGCAAAAGTAGAGCAAGATTAAGACATTCTATGTTACTCCATAATTGCGAAAAAGGGCATGGATGGATAGAGCACAACTATATCTACAAAACACCCTTAGTAAACATAACAAAAAGGAGCATGGATCTTTCTGTAGCCACATGGATACATAGCAACAAAATAACAGCAGACTCAGACTTGGCAAAATTACCAAGTCCCTGAAATCAGAAACATCACGAAGCCTAGTTTGCATGCTTGTGCTAGTCACCACATAGATCACAAAAATACATGGCATACACCTCTGTAAATATGGCATGGCATACATCAAGACACATGTAGAGCTCATGCCCATAAGATGCACACATCAAATGCAACAAAAATGACAAATCCTCAAGTTCTGATAAGTAACAGCAGTTAACAGCATATAGCACTCTTGCAACAGAGATTTGGGCGTCAAGATGGACTCTAATGAACATGGCATAATGGAACAAAATGAAGAGCATCTCGTAATGAACATTTAGATATATTACATGCACGAAACGGAGCTATATGCAGAGAGTTATGCTGCGATGAAGTATGCAATAGAATGTGAAAATGTTCGGGACTTGAGAGAAATTTGAGAGGGGGAAAAATCAACCGGCTTGCTCAGATCCAGATCGGGCGCGTGGGGCTGCTGCTGTTCACCGGAGAGGGGGAAACGGCGGCCGGAGGAGGGGCACCGGGCGGCGGGGCGACGCAATAAGGGCGCCGGAGGACGGCGCCGGCCGGGGACGGCGGGGCCGCGGCGGGAGGTCGCCGGCAGGAGCGGAGAAGGCGCCGGCGGGCGGCGAGGAGCTCGCGGGCGGAGGCGCGCGGGAGGAGCCGGGCACGGGGCGGCGGAGCTCGGGCCCGGCGGGCCTGCCGTAGGCCGCAGCGGGCCTGCCCTGGGCCGCGGCGGGCCCGCGGTGGAGAGGCGCGGTGGAGGGAAGCCGGCGGGGTGAGGTGGCGGCGTCCGGTTGGCCAGAAGCGGCGGCGGAGGTGACGTGTCGCGTGGGGATTGGTTCGGGTGAGGTGGCGAAGGTTGTGTCCGGCGTCGGGCGGACACGTCCGGCGGCGCGGAGGAGCGGGGCTAGGGTTGATCTGCGCGAGAGTTTCGGGAGAGACACATATTTATAGGTAGAGGGAGCTAGGAGACTCCAAATGGAGTGCGGTTTTTGCCCACATGATCGTGATCGAACGACCGAGAGCATGGAGGGGACTTAGGTGGGTTTTGGGCTGTTTGGAGGGTTTTTTTGCTGCAACACACAAAAGGACTTTGCGGTTACCCGGTTAACCGTTGGAGCACCAAACGACCTCCAAATGGAACGAAACTTGACAGGTGGTCTACCGGTGGTATACCAAGGCCACTTGGCAAGACTCGGTCCATTCTGAGAATGTTCAACACCCGCTCACGAAAAGAAACAAGAGGGGTGCGCCGGAGGAGGTGGGAGTGCCGGATTGCAAAACGGACAACGGGGAAAATGCTCGGATGCATGAGACGAACACGTATGCAAATGAGATGCACATGATGACATGATATGAGATGCATGACATGAACAAAATGCAAAACGAAAGACAAAACCCGACCACGAAGGGAAAATCATAACACATAGCCGAAAATGGCAAGAGTTGGAGTTACAAATATGGAAAGTTTCATCCGGGGTGTTACATTAAGGCTGTGAAAAGGATAGTGAGATACTTAATACATACGCCAAATTTTGGCATTTGGTATCCTAAGAGGTCTTCTTTCGATCTTGTCGGCTACTCCGATTCGGACTATGCCGGAGACAAGGTTGATAGAAAGTCCACTTCGGGTACTTGTCAATTTCTTGGTAGATCTCTTGTGTCTTGGTCCTCCAAGAAACAAAACTCGGTATCCTTATCCACCGCCGAAGCGGAATACATTGCCGCTGGTTCATGTTGTGCTCAATTACTTTGGATGACCCAAACTCTTAAGGATTATAGGATATATGTGAAACATGTTCCATTGCTTTGTGACAATGAAAGTGCTATTAAGATTGCTCATAATCCTGTGGAACATTCTCGAACTAAGCATATTGAAGTTCGTCATCATTTCATTCGAGATCATGTTGCTAAAGGGGACATTGATCTTAAGCATGTTCGCACCGATAAGCAATTGGCGGATATATTCACCAAACCGCTTGATGAGAAAGTTTTTTGCCGTTTGAGAGGAGAATTGAACGTCATTGATGCTTCAAACTTGGAGTAGGAACTCCATTTGGATACATGCAAGGCATGAGCCTTTGACTAATCCTTGATATTTCTTTCATGATGCTATTTATATTTCTTGGATATACTTGCACCCTTGCATGCTATCTAACCCTTGTAGGTACTTGGATGAATCTAAATCTATGAGATTGCAACTCACTCACATCTTGAGCAATCTCTACATCACCAAATCTCTACACAATGGTGGTTGAAAACAAGGAAGCATGAAACTCTTCAAACATATCCTTTGAAAAATTCTATATTAAGTTTTATGATTGTCATTTTGGATACACAAGTGCTCTTCCTTGCAAAACCAACCCATGTAGGTAGATGAACTCAAATTCCAAGTGGTGCTCCCAGCTCTTGCTGAGCTACATCAACCTTGAGCAACCCACACAAGTTCAACTACATGATCAAGATCAACACCACCACCCAAGGTATGTTATTCCATCTTAGAGAAGCTTTACTCCAAGTCATGGGTCAAAGAAACTCAACAAGATGTGAATACATCAAGATGCTTAAACGAAAAAATGGTAACCCCATTTTGAGCTTAAACGATGAGTATGACCTATGATCAAGTGCCCTCACTTGACTCCTAAGTCAATATACTCCAACATAGGTGACTTTGTCACCGACCAATTCTAGATGAAGTTCTCTTGTGTTTCTCCGTGCTCTTGCATTTGTCTCATGCATATTTGTTTCCCCTTTCAAAAAAAAACTTCATCTAGACTTCCTTTCTTTTTATTTTTGTTCTACATTCCCTGCATCCAATTTATTGCAAATCCTTCAGTTAATTCCTTGCAAATCCTTGTGAGATCTTACTTGCCTAGTGAGCTGAGGTGACAAGTGTTTTCTCTGTGATGAACTCGGTCACACCGGTTTGTTGCTTTCGGTCCAACCGAATCCTTTCGGTGCAACCGAAGCACACAACTCGGTGCCACCGATTTCACTACAGAAAAGACAACTTGCCACTTGATCCTGCATTCTTTTTGCTCCAGCTCCACTCAATGATCCTTGTCCTCAACCAACATCACATTGAACATGCTGCTTTGCTCTGTGATTGAAGGACCAAACCCATTTGTAACAAAAATACAGAAGAGCCCTTCTTGGAAATTGATGTCAAAGGGGGAGAGAGAGATCACATCAAAGCTTAATCACTTTGAAAGGGGGAGAGAGTTCTTCAACAGGGAGAAAGAGGAATCACATCAAAGGCCCTAGATGCTTGGTGTTCAAGAGGAGAGAAGTCAGATGTCTTTAAGAGGGGAAAGACATGTTCATATTTGGTTGTGTGCATTTGCTCTGATTTTCTTTGCTCTGGTTTTCTGTTCCCTATCTTCTCCCAGTATCCCATGCAAGATTCAGGGGGAGCAAGACATCTAAGGGAAGGAAATCTTTGAATTCCTTGCATACCTTTACCTTTGGGGACATGTCTATATCCAATAGAGTACTCAGTACTCACTCTCTACATGTCATCCCAGTCTTGGTACTCTGTTGGTTTCTTTTGTTTGCTCTGGCTAGTAGATGTATTTGTGTTATCTAACCTTGTTTACTCAGGTTCATTCCTTCCTAAGCCAACTCAAGACCACAAGGTAAGTATATGCATCACAGTCATGTGCATGAGGATTTCTTGCTGATGTACATACTGTTTGCAAGAAGGACTCATGAGCATGAAGGTACATTTCCTATACTCACATCATTTGCTCTGATGCATATAGCCAAGATACATGTAACGCATTGCTTACTCTGTCATGCTTATACATTCACATGCTCCTATATTCCATATTTACATGATTGCATACATGTAGGGGGAGCCTATGCATGTTACATGTCTTTCCAAAGCTTTACTTGTTATTCTCTATATCTTTATCTAAAGCTTTGATGTATGTTGTCATCAATTACCAAAAAGGGGGAGATTGAAAACACAAGTGCTCCCTGGGTGATTTTGGTAATTAATGTCAACATATCTCTTGTTGGACTAATGCTTTCATCTAGTATGCTTCAGATAAGTTCAACAATGGAGTGGCATGGACTAGAGGATGTGGAACCCCTTCGAGATGATAAGGACAAAGGATTGGCTCAAGCTCAAAGCTCAGGACTCTACATTTTTCATTTTAGTGATCCAAGATCACATTGAGTCCATAGGAAAGCCAATACTATTAAGAGGGGATGAGGTGTTGCTTAATGGCTTGCTTGCTCAAAGTGCTTAGTGATATGCTCCAAAGCCCTCAACTATTTTCTCACATCCACATATGTCCCAAACCAAAACTCAAACTCGGCCCCACCGAAACTTTCTATCCAGCACCACCGAGTTCTCTTGACACAGCCACTGCCAGAAACCCTAATCAATTCGGTCTCACCGATAGGGATCTCGGTCTCACCGAGATGGGATTGCAACCTCTTTGTTTCCCTTCGTAACGTTTCGGTCCAACCGAGATGAGCGATCGGTCCCACCGAGTTTGCCTTACCAACTCTCTGTTTGTCTATTACCAAAATCGGTCCCACCGACTTTGTGTAATCGGTCTCACCGAGATTACGTTATGCCCTAACCCTAACGACATCAGTCCCACCGAGTTGACATGTCGGTCCCAGCGAAAATCCTAACGTTCACATTTTGAACTAAATCGGTCCGACTGAGTTTTATAGTTCGGTCCCACTGAGTTTGGTGATTTGTGTGTAACGGTTAGATTTTGTGTGGAGGCTATATATACCCCTCCACCCACTCTTCATTCATGAAGAGAGCCATCAGAACATGCCTACACTTCCAACATACATTTTCTGAGAGAGAACCACCTACACTTGTGTTGAGGTGAAGATATTCCATTCCAACCACATAAATCTTGATCTCTAGCCTTCCCCAAGTTGCTTTCCACTCAAATCATCTTTCTACCAAATCCAATCCTATGAGAGAGAGTTGAGTGTTGGGGAGACTATCATTTGAAGCACAAGAGCAAGGAGTTCATCATCAAAACACCATCTATTACCTTTTGGAGAGTGGTGTCTCCAAGATTGGTTAGGTGTCACTTGGGAGCCTCCGTCAAGATTGTGGAGTTGAACCAAGGAGTTTGTACGGGCAAGAAGATCTACCCTAGTGAGGCAAGTCCTTCGTGGGCGATGGCCATGGTGGGATAGACAAGGTTGCTTCTTCATGGGCCCTTTGTGGGTGGAGCCCTCCGTGGACTCGTGCAACTGTTACCCTTCGTGGGTTGAAGTCTCCATCAACGTGGATGTACGATAGCACCACCTATCGGAACCACGGATAAGAAATCTCCATGTCTCCAATTGCGTTTGCACACTCCAATCCCATCCCTTTACATTCTTGCAACTTGCATGATTAACTTTCTGCTGCTCATATACTCTTATCATGCTTGCTTGATATGTATTGTGAATGTGTGAACTTGTGCTAAAACTCCACTTCAACTTAAAGAAATTAAAAACTACAACTTTTCTTACTAAGAGTCTATTCACCCCCCTCTAGACACCTCTTCTCGATCCTTTCAGTGTGCCACGGCGGGTCACAAACATCATGAACAACATGACCGCACGCATGTCCGCAAACATCCATGTAACCGCGAGGGTCGGCTCTGATACCAACTTGTAATGCCCCGGACACAACCGCCGGTGGTCGTTAATCCTGGCGGGATCTACACTGGCCCCATAGATCAATACTAGTCTTTTTTGCGCACTTTGTCCTCACTCGTGCGCACCCGGGAGCAACTTCCCGGTCGGTCACCCATCTTGAAATTACTCCAAGCTGAGCACGCTTAACATTGGAGTTCTATGCAAATGGGCTTTCGGAAAAGAAGGAATTCCTTATTGATATGAGCAGTCTATCATCCCTATTAAGCCAGGCTATCACACCATATCCGTGGGCGCGGCTATCGATAGATTATACACTCTGCAAAGGTTAGTACATTGTACCCACACTATGGAACCCAAGGCCTCGTGCTCCCATTCGGGTGGATCAACGGCATTCCGACAAAACTGATCTATTGCATGACATTGTCCCGGCCACTCCAACCAACTCCCCTTTGGGCTAAGTCATGGGTGGCCCCGGATGCCACTCTCGACATCTGCCACCTTCATGGCCGGCCACCTTCGTGGCCGGCCACCGTTGTGGCAAAACAAAACGGTCCCAAACGGGGACAACCTGAGTACAACACAACTTGGGCACACAAGGCTTATGGTCGCCTACCTGATCAGGGACGTGCACGCACATAACCTTCCCTAGTTGGAGGCACCGGCGAGAGGCATGACAATAGACCGAATCAGGGCCTCTCATAAGACAAGTGTGGCTGCACTGGTCAGCTTGATTCGATGGCACTATGACTCAGCCAACAGATGTTCATGTTGCATTAAAGTCCGGTTTAACTTGAATGTAATGTGACAATGCGTAAGAGCATAATATTAACATGAACATGGATGGGAAACATAACTATATATCAACAACAGTAAATCACTCTCTAGATGCAAATGAGCTTGGCATACCGATGATAATGAATAGCACAAGTATAATAACACTTCAGATGAACATAGCATGATCACTAGAATCGGAATATAATTACCAAAAAAGAACATGATAATAATATTAGCAGGTAAGCATTTAACCAACTAGATGCAAATAATCATGGCATAAAGATGCGCATCGATTCACAAGCATAAATATAGCATTCAGAAAATATTAATATGCACAAAACAATTTAAATATTCAAGTGGAAAACCATGGCTACTGCAAGGCCATCATGCAAGTGGCTGTCGTGGCTTGCCTGGAAATGAAGAAGTCATCGGGAAGAAGTGCGGAAAGCTCGTGGAAAGATATCACCGGAAAAGTTTCTCTCCTGGAGGGGGCTGATTAAGGGCAAGGGCAAAATTCTCATGGAGGCAACGGGCTCGACGAACAGAGAAAGTGGGGTTTTGAATCACCTGAATAGGAGTTACGGTTGCGGAGTGATGTCTACTACACAACCTTCTTCTTGTAGACGTTGTTGGGCCTCCAAGTGCAGAGGTTCGTAGGACAGTAGCAAATTTCCCTCAAGTGGATGACCTAAGGTTTATCAATCCGTGGGAGGCATAGGATGAAGATGGTCTCTCTCAAGCAACCCTGCAACCAAATAACAAAGAGTCTCTTGTGTCCCCAACACACCCAATACAATGGTAAATTGTATAGGTGCACTAGTTCGGCGAAGAGATGGTGATACAAGTGCAATATGGATGGTAGATATATGTTTTTGTAATCTGAAATTATAAAAACAGCAAGGTAACTAATGATAAAAGTGAGCGTAAACGGTATTCCAATGCTAGGAAACAAGGCCTAGGGTTCATACTTTCACTAGTGCAAGTTCTCTCAACAATAATAACATAATTTGATCATATAACTATCCCTCCACATGCAACAAAGAGTCACTCCAAAGTCACTAATAGCGGAGAACAAACGAAGAGATTATTGTAGGGTACGAAACCACCTCAAAGTTATTCTTTCGGATCGATCTATTCAAGAGTTCGTAGTAAAATAACACGAAGCTATTCTTTCCGTTCGATCTATCATAGAGTTCATACTAGAATAACACCTTAAGATACAAATCAACCAAAACCCTAATGTCACCTAGATACTCCAATGTCACCTCAAGTATCCGTGGGTATGATTATACGATATGCATAACACAATCTCAGATTCATCTACTCAAACCAACACAAAGTACTTCAAAGAGTGCCCCAAAGTTTCTACCGGAGAGTCAAGACGAAAACGTGTGCCAACCCCTATGCATAGGTTCATGGGCGGAACCTGCAAGTTGATCACCAAAACATACATCAAGTGGAGCACGTGATATCCCATTGTCACCACAGATAAGCACGACAACACATACATCAAGTGTTCGCAAATCCTTAAAGACTCAATCCGATAAGATAACTTCAAAGGGAAAACTCAATCCATTACAAGAGATTAGAGGGGGAGAAACATCATAAGATCCAACTATAATAGCAAAGCTCGCGATACATCAAGATCGTATCACCTCGAGAACACGAGAGAGAGAGAGAGAGAGATCAAACACATAGCTACTGGTACATACCCTCAGCCCTGAGGGTGAACTACTCCCTCCTCGTCATGGAGAGCGCTGGGATGATGAAGATGGCCACCGGTGAGGGATCCCCCCTCCGGCAGGGTGCCGGAACAGGGTCCCGATTGGTTTTTGGTGGCTACAGAGGCTTGCGGCGGCGGAACTCCCGATCTATTCTGTTCCCCGAAGGTTTTAGGGTATATGGATATATATAGGAGGAAGAAGTACGTCAGGGGAGCCACGAGGGGCCCACGAGGGTGGAGGGCGCGCCCAGGGGGGTGGGCGCGCCCTCCTTCCTCGTGCCTCCCTTGTTGCTTTCTTGACGTGGACTCCAAGTCTCCCGGGTTGCTTTCCTTCCAAAAATAACTTCTCCAGAAGGTTTCATTCCATTTCGACTCCGTTTGATATTCCTTTTCTTCGAAACACTGAAACAAGGGAAAAAACAGGAACTGGCACTGGGATCTGGGTCAATAGGTTAGTCCCAAAAATCATATAAAAGTGCATAGTAAAGCCCATAAAGCATCCAAGATGGACAATATAATAGCATGAATACTTCATAAATTATAGATACGTTGGAGACGTATCAGCATCCCCAAGCTTAATTCCTGCTCGTCCTCGAGTAGGTAAATGATAGAAGAAATAATTTATGAAGTGTGAATGCTAGCAGGTGCATAAGTTTGATCAATGATAATTTCAATCACCTTTTCTAGCATCATTATATGTCATAACAGTAGCTCAACTCATAAAACTTTTCATGAATAAGTAACAAGCTATTCACATGTTAAAGTATAGATCATAAACCTTCTTGAAAACTAACAAACCGTGTTATTAGTCATCAAACAATTACAATTCATCTTATTTTCAGGAAGAGTCTATGTCAGAGCTTTGATTCAGCAAACTTCACATACTCAACTATCATTTAGTCTTCCATGATTGCTACCACTCAAAGCATATTTTTAGAACAAATAGCATCCATCAAACACAGAGAAAGATAGGGGCTTAATGTTTCGCCTCCCAACTTATTTATCATATAGATAATTGTCAACAATAATAATTCATGATCAAATATATTTGAATGGCCATATATGCTTAGATCTGTCCATCATATGATGCTTGCCAACTAAAGAGTAGGTTGGAATGAGAAGGAATACTGCTGACTCTTGCATAAAAGTAAAAGATAGGCCCTTCGCAGAGGGAAGCAGGGATTTGCAGAGGTGCCAGAGCTCGAAGCAAAAACAGAGATGAAAATAATTTTGAGAGGTATGCTTTCATCGTCAACATAACGACCAAGAGTTCCCAATATCTTCCATACTACATACATTATAGGCGGTTCCCAAACAGAAAGGTAAAGATTTTTACTCCCCCTCCACCAACAATCATCAATCCATGGCTTGCCCGAAACAACGGGTGCCTCCAACTAACATTAATCCTGGGGGAGTTTTGTTTGCAATTATTTTTGATTTGATTTCGATATTTTGATCATGGGACTGGGCATCCCAGTTACCAGCCATTTTCTCGTGAATGATGAGCGGAGTCCACTCATCGTGAGACTAATCCACCTAGCATGGAAGATACTGCTAACCCGTAGTCGCTACATGAGCGATTCGGGCATACAAAACAGATTATTATTTGAAGGATTAGAGTTTGGCACATGCAAATTTACTTGGAACGGCAGGTAAATACCGCATATAGGTAGATATGGTGGACACTCATGGAAGAAACTTGGTTCAAGGAATTTGGATGCACAAGCAGTATTCCCGCTTAGTACAGATATTTTGGCTATCAAAGGATTCTAAATAGCAAGCACCACATGTTAGAGGATCCATAACAATATAACTTCTATACAAACATACCCAAGCATAACTCATTATGTTGTCTTCCTTGTCCAACTTCAACTAATTTGCTCAGGTTTGAAAATAATTAATGGGGCTCACAATCATAGAAGATGTCCAAGATAGTATATTTATATGTGAAATCTCTCTTCCTTCAATATTCTTTCATGAATTGTTCAAGTGATCAATACAATGTTTGCTAACCTTCAATAAATTTACCACCTCTACTTATTATATGTGAAGGCATTACTCCCCATGGGAAAGGCATATGAAACATATATAATTTCAAATTTGTGACATTCGAATCATTCAACCATTTACTCATAGGATATAAGTGAAGCACACGAGTAAATGACAAACTACTTCGAAAAGATATAAGTGAATATCAATGAGTAGTTAAATAATTATGTAGCTATGTGAAGACTCTCTCCCATTTAAGAATTTCAGATCTTGGTATTTTATTCAAACAGCAAGCAAAGCTAAATAAAATGACATGACGCTCCAAGCAAAACACATATCATGTGGTGAATAAAAATATAGCTCCAAGTAAAGTTACCGATGAACGAAGACAAAAGAGGGGATGCCATCTGGGGCATCCCCAAGCTTAGGCTCTTGGTTATCCTTGAATATTACCTTGGGGTGCCTTGGGAATCCCCAAGCTTAGGCTCTTGCCACTCCTTATTCCATAGTCCATCGAATCTTTACCCAAAACTTGAAAACTTCACAACACAAAACTCAACAGAAAACTCGTAAGCTCCGTTAGCGAAAAACAAAACACCACTTCAAGGTACTGTAATGAACTCATTCTTTATTTATATTGGTGTTAAACCTACTGTATTCCAACTTCTCTATGGTTTATAACTCTTTTACTAGCCATAGAGTCATCAAAATAAGCAAACAACACGCGAAAAACAGAATCTGTCAAAAACAGAACAATATGTAGTAATCTGTAACTAACGCAAACTTCTGGAACTCAGAAAAATCTACCAAAATAGGAAGACCTAGATAATTTGTTTATTGATCTTCTGCAATTGGAATCAGTATTTTATCACATTCTGGTGATTTTTAACAATTGTTTTCGTAAACAGAAAGTTTCTGGAATTTTCAGCAAGATCAAATAACTATCATCCAAGAAGATCCTATAGGTTTAACTTGGCACAAACACTAATGAAAACATAAAACCACATCTAAACATAAGCTAGAAGGATTATTTATTACTAAACAGAACCAAAAAGCAATAAACTAAAATAAAATTGGGTGGCCTCCCAACAAGCGCTATCGTTTAACGCCCCTAGCTAGGCATGATGATTTCAATGATGCTCGCATAAAAGATAATAATTGAAACATAAAGAGAGCATCATGAAGAATATGACTAGCACATTTAAGTCTAACCCACTTCCTATGCATAGGGATTTTGTGAGCAAACAACTTATGGGAACAATAATCAACTAGCATAGGAAGGCAAAACAAGCATAACTTCAAAACTTTAAGCACATAGAGAGGAAAATTGATATTATTGCAATTCCTACAAGCATATGTTCCTCCCTCATAATAATTTTCAGTAGCATCATGAATGAATTCAACAATATAACCAGCACCTAAAGCATTCTTTTCATGATCTACTTGCATATAATTTTTACTACTCTCCACATAAGCAAATTTCTTCTCATTCGGAATAGTGGGAGTATCATAAGAGACTTGAATACTATAAATTGTTTCCACCTTAAAAGAGTAATGTTCAGATAAAGGGTAATCATAATCATGACAAGTTTTATAAATATAATCATCACTACTTTTTATAGCATAAGTTTCATCACAATAATCATCATAAGTAGCAACTTTGTTCTCATCATAATCAATTGAAACCTCTTCCGAAATAGTGGATACATCACTAAATAAAGTCATGACCTCTCCAAATCCACTTTCATAAATTTTATAAGATTCAACATCCTCCAAAATAGTGGGATCATTACTTCCTAAAGTTGACACTCTTCCAAACCCACTTTCATCAATATAATCATCATAAGTAGGAGGCATGCTATCATCATTATAAATTTGCATATCAAAACTTGGGAGACTAAAAATATCATCTTCATTAAACGTAGCATCCCCAAGCTTGGGCCTTTTCATATCATAAGCATAATCACTCTCATCATTAATAGTATGGATAGCACCAATAGTATAGCAATTATCATATTCTTCCAAGCAAGTGCCAAAAAGATTTTCAAGATCATAAGAAGTATCATTATCTTCCCAATCATAATCATCACAACAAGCAATAGGCATAACGAGATCATCATCAAGTGCATCATCTTCCAAAATTATTTTTGATTCATTTTCATGAGGCACAACAATAATAGGAGCAACATTATTTGGGAAAGATATCTTTTTACCTCTCCTCCTTTTTCTTTTCTTCTTCTTCACCACATCATGTGTGGGTTCAATCCTCTTTTTGAAGCTCCTTATTAATGAAATTAGTTGAATAGAAGGCTCCTCCTCGTTACCTGATTCATCATAAGAAATAATAGGAGAATATTGGGGAGTCTCTTCCCTTTCATTAGTATTCTCTTCATCTCCAATTTGTTTTCTTTTCTTTATGTAATTGGAAATATAAGGATTTTCAATGCAATTCACTGCACAATACATATAAATTTCCTCTAGATAAAAACCAAGAAGTTTGTAACGGGCAAATTCTGGAAGATAGTTAGTTATACGTTTCATTTCTTCATAACCCATAAGCAAACTAAGTTCATTATAATGTGCAAGGGAAATCAAGTCATCACAATTTTTGGACACGATTAGATCATGAATTTTTTTGCATCGGGTAGTTAAATGACCCCGTTCATTGCAAAGTTCACAAGTATGGCCAAGAAAATTTAAATTTTCAGCACAAACATCTAGCCTTTCTTGCAACAATTTAGTTTCTAAATGCTTATGCCTCTTGCAATATCTATCTTCCCTATTTTGTGTGTACTTGCAAACCCAATGCACTCCCCAAAAATTGACATGTTTATAGGAGGCATTTTCATCATAACTCGTGCAATCATCATTAGTACTATGGATATTCAAGGAGTTCATACTAACAACATTGCAATCATACTCATCATTCAAAGATTTAGTGCCAAACATTTTAATGCATTCTTCTTCTAACACTTTGGCACAATTTTCCTTTCCATCATACTCACGAAAGATATTAAAAAGATGAAGCGTATGAGGTAAACTCAATTCC
Source organism: Triticum aestivum (assembly GCF_018294505.1). Taxonomy (NCBI): domain Eukaryota; kingdom Viridiplantae; phylum Streptophyta; class Magnoliopsida; order Poales; family Poaceae; genus Triticum; species Triticum aestivum. Next base: position 226,124,737 of record NC_057805.1, read on the forward strand.
ATTTTTTGTAGTTTTCTTTTATTGACTAAACTAGTGATAAAACAAGAAAAATAAAGATTCGATTGCAGGATCTAAAGATATACCTTCAAGCACTAACCTCCCCGGCAACGGCGCCAGAACAGAGCTTGATGTCTACTACACAACCTTCTTCTTGTAGACGTTGTTGGGCCTCCAAGTGCAGAGGTTTGTAGGACAGTAGCAAATTTCCCTCAACTGGATGACCTAAGGTTTATCAATCCGTGGGAGGCATAGGATGAAGATGGTCTCTCTCAAGCAACCCTGCAACCAAATAACAAAGAGTCTCTTGTGTCCCCAACACACCCAATACAATGGCAAATTGTATAGGTGCACTAGTTCGGCGAAGAGATGGTGATACAAGTGCAATATGGATGGTAGATATATGTTTTTGTAATCTGAAATTATAAAAACAGCAAGGTAACTAATGATAAAAGTGAGCGTAAACGGTATTCCAATGCTAGGAAACAAGGCCTAGGGTTCATACTTTCACTAGTGCAAGTTCTCTCAACAATAATAACATAATTTGATCATATAACTATCCCTCCACATGCAACAAAGAGTCACTCCAAAGTCACTAATAGCGGAGAACAAATGAAGAGATTACTGTAGGGTACGAAACCACCTCAAAGTTATTCTTTCAGATCGATCTATTCAAGAGTTCGTAGTAAAATAACACGAAGCTATTCTTTCCGTTCGATCTATCATTGAGTTCGTACTAGAATAACACCTTAAGATACAAATCAACCAAAACCCTAATGTCACCTAGATACTCCAATGCCACCTCAAGTGTCCGTGGGTATGATTATACGATATGCATCACACAATCTCAGATTCATCTATTCAAACCAACACAAAGTACTTCAAAGAGTGCCCCAAAGTTTCTACCAGAGAGTCAAGACGAAAACGTGTGCTAACCCCTATGCATAGGTTCATGGGCGGAACCCACAAGTTGATCACCAAAACATACATCAAGTGGATCATGTGATATCCCATTGTCACCACAGATAAGCACGGCAAGACATACATCAAGTGTTCTCAAATCCTTAAAGACTCAATCCGATAAGATAACTTCAAAGGGAAAACTCAATCCATTATAAGAGAGTAGAGGGGGAGAAACATCATAAGATCCAACTATAATAGCAAAGCTCGCGATACATCAAGATCGTATCACCTCAAGAACACGAGAGAGAGAGATCAAACACATAGCTACTGGTACATACCCTCAGCCCCGAGGGTGAACTACTCCCTCCTCGTCATGGAGAGCGCTGGGATGATGAAGATGGCCACCGGTGAGGGATCCCCCCTCCGGCAGGGTGCCGGAACAGGGTCATGATTGGTTTTTGGTGGTACAGAGGCTTGCGGCGGCGAAACTCCCGATCTATTCTGTTCCCTGAAGGTTTTAGGGTATATGGATATATATAGGCGGAAGAAGTACGTCAGGGGAGCCACGAGGGGCCCATGAGGGTGGAGGGCGCGCCCAGGGGGGTGGGCGCGCCCCCTACCTCGTGCCTCCCTCGTTGCTTTCTTGACGTGGACTCCAAGTCTCCCGGGTTGCTTTCCTTCCAAAAATAACTTCTCAAGAAGGTTTCATTCCGTTCGACTCCATTTGATATTCCTTTTCTTCGAAACACTGAAACAAGGGAAAAAGCAGGAACTGGCACTGGGCTCTGGGTCAATAGGTTAGTCCCAAAAATCATATAAAAGTGCATAGTAAAGCCCATAAAACATCCAAGATGGATAATATAATAGCATGAATACTTCATAAATTATAGATACGTTGGAGACGTATCACGGAGATATGGCCGTTCGTTTCTGGTCATAACAGATGAATGTTCACAAAATAAAGGTTTCAGCCGGCGGCTGGAAAATTGAAAGCACACTTTGGGTGAAGATGTCTTCAGTCAAAGAAAACATAATCTTGCCCGAAGAAGCACCAGAATACGCTTTCGGGAGGGGAAGACGTATTCCACGGCATACGCCTCCAATTATCGAGCTAGACCGGGGCTGGAGAGGCTGACGGGTGGGGTCGACAGGGGAGTGGGTCCCATGTGGCCTGGCTCGTCTAGTTCCTCGCACTGTCCCCCCACACGAAATAGAGGAGGGGTAGAGCAGGGGCGCTGCCGGCGCTGGCTCGGCCGGCTCCGGCCACCTCTGGCCGAGGCGAGGCCACCGACGGGACCAGATCAGAGCGTCGCGTTCACCTGGGTACAATAGCCACGCCCCGGAGGGGCTGAGCGACAGCTGCACACGGTGGCCACGGGCAGGGGCAGCGACTGGACTTTGGTTGCATGGCCACGGAGGCTCCGACGACAAAATGAGGGGAGAGGGGGTTCGCCGGGGTGGAGGCGAGCTACTGGTGGAGGAAGGGGCTCGGTGTGGCTTGAATTTGTGCGGGGCCGGCGGTGGCCATGGCAGACAGAGGCGAGGAGGAGAGGCTCTGGTGCTCGAGGAGAGGGTTGTGGGTGGCGACAAGATAAGGAGGAGCTCAAGGGAGCTACTTATTTCCGCGGGGAGGGATCAGGAAGGCTCTGGAGCACACGGTCGACAAGCCATGGAGGTGGGGACGGAGGTCGGGTCACGGGCATGGCCAAAGCACCACGTAGCACGTGACCGGAGAGGGGTGCAAGGGGTCTAGGGGGAGGACGATGACACGGCGAAGCTCCTGGAGAAAGCTAGGCGACGAGAGCTCGAGGGAAAGGACGATCATGGGGGGGGGGCATTTGCCAGAGCACCCGGATGGGCATGCCAGTTGCGTAGACACCGCGTGAACGCGACGGTGACCCGTGCTTTGGTTGGCCCAACCATGTCTGGGAGACTAGTCATTCAACAGAGAGTTCCAAGTAGCAAAGGAACAAAAACAGGGCCTCAAGAATTGACCACAACTTGCTGGAAGACAAAGGAACATCAAAGTGTTTGTACTGGGGTGTGGGAGAATGGCCTGGTGAAAGATTCTGAGTGTTTTCAAGGTTTGACCATACACTAAGATGACCATTCAGGACATAATAGGAAAATGAATAATCCTAAATTATTTTTGAACTGGACGAGGATGGGTTTTGACATATTGGTGGAATATATGATCCCAACAATTTATGAGAATTTTGTGGGAATGACGGAAATATAGGTTGCTTCACAACCTAGGGCAAACAGGGTTATTCCTTTAATAGAAAAAAGGAATATTCCCAAGAAAAATAATTTGTGATTGGGCTAAGATGGAAATAAAATGGTTTTGGGATGGGTTTGAGGATGACAAGCCACTTGGGAGACTGAGAGAGATGATCTTCCCAAGTTTCCAGACCACAGAGCCACAGAGAAGCAATCCAAAGCAAAAATTCAAATAAATCCAAAGAAAAAAGAAAGGGCCAAAAATTAGGGTGTTACAAACCTTCCCTCCTTAAAGAAATCACGTCCTCAAAATGGTTGCTTAGGGAACAAGTATGAATATTCTATCTCAAGAAAACCATTTCCAACTCGGGTATCTTTTTTTATATGATGTTCCCACTGAATTTCATATGACTTGACTGCCTCGCTCTGGGTGGTTTGCCTCACTGAATCCATATTCTGACAAGTCTTACCTCATATGTTAATCTGACTCCAATTCTTTTATATTTTCTAGCTTATCTAATATATTATCATGACTGGCATATGTCATCTTCCCACATGTCCGGGTGTGATTTCCAATTGACGTGTCATTCTTCTCTATAGCGTTGACAACATTTCACGGATTTGTGTACAAATTTCCTCGGTGGACACCAAATCTTTTACTCCTTGCATTGGGTTGCTCAAATAGATGCCTGTCCTCTGGGTTCAAAATAATGGTGGGAATTATAATTATTCTCCAGATGTCTCGCAGGGATTTCTGAATCATCTTGGCTGGATCCACTGTCTCGAGTGTCACATTCATACCAAAAATTTGACTGTCGTCTGTCATGACCGGTATAAAGGGTTACGGCCTTATAGGGATATATCCACAGACTTGACTGACGGTGGTTTTTCAAGAAGAATCTTGTTCACGGTAAGATACCCTTTAACTGATTCCCATCTGTGAGGGCACATGCTTCAAGACTGTTGTTCAACATTCTGATCACTCATTCTGTCGGTATATCCATGTGGATAGTACATTGTGTGATTCTGTAACCCGGTTGCTAGAGTCAAACTACTGAGCTGCTAAGGAATCTTTGATTTTCCATGATAGACTGGAGTATTCGATAATGACAATTTTTAGCATAACAGTTGGCTGAGCAGGTTGGCTTCATATGAGGTCCTTACCACAACAGGGTAGAACACTTAGGTGCAGGTTCTTGTATTGTCGTTTGTGCCCCTTCATTATTGTTCTCTCTTGTCTGCACCCTTTGCTGAAAGGGATTGGCCATATATATCCTCAGTTCTTCATGTGACCAGAGGTGCTGTCAAGGGGTAATATTTTGGCAATCATACTTTATGCTCGTTCATAACTCATGTCATAGGTTATATGTCAGGTTCATGTGTGCTTGTACGGAGTTCATTGTTATCGTCAATCATACAAGACAACGGGAAAGTGTAAGTGCATCTAGTGCCCCTTAGTGATTTTGGTGTATTGATGACTTAAAGGTTAAGGGAATAATATGTTTGTGGGTGTACACAGGTATTATAAGTCTCTGAGGAGTTTGATATTTCCGAAGAAAGTCGGCACCTAAAAATGAATATTTTCATCTTGAAGACTTTGAAGATGAGGAAATTGGTGTGACCTTGAAGATACTGATATTGATGCGAGGATTATGGAGTGTGAAGACTTCTGTTTTCGTAGTTTCATTTTCCTTCCTTTGCGTCATAGGAAACACCGTACTATTAAAGGGGGTCGAGGTAAAACTAAGGAGAAATTTCCAAGTGATGCTCATCTCAAAGCCTACACATACCAAATCCTTTGAGTGAAGCCTTTGGAAATCTCATACAGTTCAGTCAATTTCTTCAGTGACAGAGACGAAGATCTTCTGGTCTCTGTGGAATTTGTTCTGACTGAGGAGTTAAGAACTCGCTAGTGCGGATTGCCTACCAGTGAGGAATATGATAGCCCTGAGGAATTTGAGAGCTCAAATTTCTGACCATTGCTGTGCTACGCGCCAGCTGTCCCAAATATCTTATCCGCCTAACAGTCATATCATTAGGGGCATTTATGTCTTATCATGCCGGGCTGCTCCCTGGCTATAAATAGCCGCCCCCCTCAACCACTAGCTGGTCGGCTGCTCCGTGAGAAACTGACACTTGTCGTTTAGAGCATCCCATCCTCCGAGGACTTTGAGAGAAAATCACCAGTGAGGAAAAACCCAAAACCCCAACACCTAAAACCCAAACTGATTGAGCATCACTGAAGAGATTGTTCATGTGTGGAACCGATGCTTGTTACCTTTGAAGACTATGCATCTTCCAGACGGTTAGGCATCAAGGTCTAGAGCATCGAAGAGGAATTGTGGATTGCCGAGTGACCAAGTCTGTGAAGGTTTGGAACTCACCTGAAGACTTACCATGAGTGATTGGGTGAGGTCTGTGTGACCTTAGCTCAAGGAGAACACGGTAAGGACTGTGTGTCCTCGGACTATGTGTCCTTTGGTTTAAATACCAAGCCTCTCCAACCAGACGTAGAACTGTCACAACAGTTGGAACTGGTCTACCAAATCATTGTCTTCACCGAGCTACTGGTTCTATTTCTTCAACCCTTTCATTTCCTCTCTCATGTGTTGATGAAATTAATCGTTATTGTTTGAAGACTTTGGCTGAAGATTTTCTCAATTCCTCAATCCTATTTCTTCAGTCACTTTGTCTTTTGCCTACTTATCCTGTTTACATGCTACATGTGCTCTGTGTATGTTTCATTTCATCATGATGGCTATGCTACTTCTTGTTATGCATGCACCTGAGTACTTATTCAACTGCTTGTAATTCATCACTTAATTCCTCAAGTAGTATTTCCTCAGTGACGAATTTATGAAAATCACCTATTCATCCCTCTCTAGTCGATATAACACACTTTCAATTTGTATCAGAGCAAGGTACTCCCTTGTTCTATGTGATTTTGGTTTAACCACCTGGAGTTTTAGTTATGTCGACTATAGGCATGATCAAGTTGTCGGCTGGGTGTCCTACCTTCTTTGGGACAGATTACCCCTACTGGAAGAACAAGTTGCACATGCATCTTGAGGCAATTGACAAGGATCTCTGGTACATTGTGGAAAATGGCGTTCCCTCCATCACTCCTTCCGTGAACGCTGATGATGTGAAGATATTCAAGCAACTCGAATCTCAAGCGAAGAATATCATATGTGGCCATCTGAGCAAAGGACAGTATGGTAGAGTGAGTGCTCTGGAGTCTGCAAAGCTTATCTGGCATAGGCTGTCCAAGGTCAACGAAGGAATATTAACCCGACATGATTCTCGAGTTGACATTCTTCGAAATCTCTTCAACCGCTTCAAAAGAGTCGACAACGAAAATGTTCAGTAAACCTTCGATCGCCTCACTGACATATCTAATGAGCTTCAAGCACTTGGTGCCACTGACATCACCGACCATGAGGTGGTGCAGAAATTGCCGAGATCACTTGGTTCCTCATTTGATACACTCGCACTAATGATTCAAGAACGTGGAGACTACAAGTCACTAGATCCTGCTGATATCCTCGACGGGCTGAACACTCATGAACTCCAACAAGCTGAGAAGAGAGATCTCTATGGGCCAAGCTATGGAAGATCACGTGCACTGAAGGCCAAGGCAGTTTCCTCATCTGAAGGGGAAGATTCTGATAGCATCCTTGGTGATCCCGAGGAACTAAGCCAGGAGCTAGCAATGCTTGTGAGGAAATTCCAGAAGTTCTCAAGAGGTGGCTGTTTTGGAAAATCTTCAAGAGGTGATGACTTGAGGACAGATTCTTCATACTACAATTACAAGTAAAGGACTTGCCACAAATGCAAAAAGCATGGTCACTACATAGCAGATTGTCCTCAGTGGCTGAAGGAATCAAAGAAGAACAAGTACAAGGATGACAGTTCAGATGACTCGGAGAAAAAGAAGAAATCTTCAAAGTCCTCATCATCAAAATCTTCAAAGTCTTCATCTCACAAGAAGAGTAGTTCCGGAAAATCTCGGGCATTCATTGGCAAGGAAATGGACAGTGAAGCTGAATCTGAGGAAAATGAGGAAGAGGAGGAATCTGAGGAGTCAGACTCTGGTGTGGCAAGCCTAGCTCTCGCTACTTCTTTTGTCAGCAAGTCCATTTTCAACACTGAGGAACATGGCAACACCAACACCGCTGACGATGGCGACGATGACTACGCTCCCACCTATTGCTTCATGCTAAAAGGTGCCAAGGTACTCAAATATCCCTCCTCTGAATCTAGTTGATACATCTCCAACGTATCTATAATTTTTGATTGTTCCATGCTATATTATATTCTGTTTTGGACATTATTGGGCTTTATTATACACTTTTATATTATTTTTGGGACTAACCTATTAACCGGAGGCCGAGCCCAGAATTGTTGTTTTTTGGCTATTTTAGAGTTTCGCAGAAAAAGAATATCAAACGGAGTCCAAACGGAATGAAACCTTCGGGAACGTGATTTTCGGAACGAACGTGATCCAGAGGACTTGGACCCTACGTCAAGACATCAACCAGGAGGCCACGAGGTAGGGGGGCGCGCCTACCTCCCTGGGCGCGCCCTCCACCCTTGTGGGCCCCTGTTGCTCCACTGACGTACTCCTTCCTCCTATATATACCTACGTACCCCCAAACTACCAGATACGGAGCCAAAAACCTAATTCCACCGCCGCAACCTTCTGTACCCATGAGATCCCATCTTGGGGCCTGTTCCGGAGCTCCGCCGGAGGGGGCATCGATCAGGGATGGCTTCTACATCAACACCATAGCCTCTCCGATGATGTGTGAATAGTTTACCTCAGACCTTCGGGTCCATAGTTATTAGCTAGATGGCTTCTTCTCTCTTTTTGGATCTCAATACAATGTTCTCCCCCTCTCTTGTGGAGATCTATTCGATGTAATCTTCTTTTGCGGTGTGTTTGTTGAGACCGATGAATTGTGGGTTTATGATCAAGTTTATCTATGAACAATATTTGAATCTTCTCTGAATTCTTTTATGTATGATTGGTTATCTTTGCAAGTCTCTTCGAATTATCAGTTTGGTTTGGCCTACTAGATTGATCTTTCTTGCAATGGGAGAAGTGCTTAGCTTTGAGTTCAATCTTGCGGTGTCCTTTCCCAGTGACAGTAGGGGCAGCAAGGCACGTATTGTATTGTTGCCATCGAGGATAACAAGATGGGGTTTATATCATATTGCATGAATTTATCCCTCTACATCATGTCATCTTGCTTAAAGCGTTACTCTGTTCTTATGAACTTAATACTCTAGATGCATGCTGGATAGCGGTCGATGTGTGGAGTAATAGTAGTAGATGCAGGCAGGAGTCGGTCTACTTGTCTCGGACGTGATGCCTATATACATGATCATACCTAGATATTCTCATAACTATGCTCAATTCTGTCAATTGCTCAACAGTAATTTGTTCACCCACCGTAAATACTTATGCTCTTGAGAGAAGCCACTAGTGAAACCTATGGCCCCCGGGTCTATTTTCCATCATATTAATCTTCCAACACTTAGCTATTTCCGTTGCTTTTATTTTGCTTTTATTTTACTTTGCATCTTTATCATAAAAATACCAAAAATATTATCTTATCATATCTATCAGATCTCACTCTCGTAAGTGACCGTGAAGGGATTGACAACCCCTTATCGCGTTGGTTGCGAGGATTTATTTGTTTGTGTAGGTGCGAGGGACTCGTGCGTGGCCTCCTACTGGATTGATACCTTGGTTCTCAAAACTGAGGGAAATACTTATGCTACTTTGCTACATCACCCTTTCCTCTGCAAGGGAAAACCAACGCAGTACTCAAGAGGTAGCAAGAAGGATTTCTTGCGCCGTTGCCGGGGAGTCTACGCAAAAGTCAACATACCAAGTACCCATCACAAACCCTTATCTCCCGCATTACATTATTTGCCATTTGCCTCTCGTTTTCCTCTCCCCCACTTCACCCTTGCCGTTTTATTTGCCCCCTCTTTTCTGTTCGTCCTTTTGTTTGCTCGTGTTGCCATGTGCCTTCTATATGCTTGCATCTTTGCTTGCTGAAAATCTATTGATATGGATCCACTTAAAGTGTTCTACTTGGATCATCTTCAATCCTTATGTGCTCGTGCTGAAACCCCAACTAGCCTAGTTGATGGGAAATCTTTAGATGAGCATGCTCATTTTGTGCGTCATTGTTTGTCTGAAAAAGGGAAGCTCTTATGGTATGATATAAATAGTTTGCTATGCTATTCTTGGAATCTTTGTGAAATTTGTGATTTTACTTGTTGCTCTAAGAACCCTAAAAACACCTTCCCTACCTATGTGAGTTCAATGATAATGAAATCTTATCTTCTTATGCAAAGGGTGTTTATAGTTACTATGATACCAAACAAATTGAAGAATTTGTCATTTTTAAGGGTGCTCATGAAGTTGCTTCTTTGATTGAAAAGTATGATTTTACTCTCAACAAATCTGAAAAATTTCGTCATACTTAAATATTGCAATGAAAACTTTGCTCATAATGTCTATGTCCAAGAATTTATTGAAAGTATGACCGTTGCTTTGGAAGAAAATAATGATATGCATGAATCTATAGATAATGATGATTCCGATGATTTGGTTGAAATATTCCTTGATGAACATGATGCTTGCTATCCTTGTGGCCATGATGCCAATTTATGAAGATGAATTTGCTATAGTTCCTTACGTTAAACATGAGATCGTTGCTAATGCACCCATACTTTGTAGTTCCTTCGATGAAAAGCATGATTGCAATAATTTTACTATAAATTTCTTAATGACAATTGTGCTAATAATATGCAAAACCCTAAGCTTGGGGATGCTAGTTTTGCTATGTCTACTACTTGTTGCAATGATCATGATTGGGGTGATTCTTCTTTTGATCTTGAAAATTTATTTAAGCCCCATGATGAATATGAGATTGATAATAGTGTTTGCAATATTATTGAAAGTGGGTTTGGAGAGGTCATGACTTTAGTTAATGTTAATCCCACTATTTCGGAAGAGTGTCAACTTTGCATGCATGTGGATCATGTAGAGCAAATTTTATGTGATAGCTATATTGTTGAATTTGCTTCTGATCCTACATGTAATTATTATGAGAGAGGAAAATATGATTCTAGAAATTTTCATGTTACTAAATTACCTCTCGTCATGTTGAGATTGCTATTGTTTCTTTCTTCTTCCATGCATATGCTAGTTTTTGATTGCCTTGATAATTTGTTTGCTTATAAAATGCCTATGCATAGGAAGTATGTTAGACTTATATGTGTTTGTCACGTGTTTTATGATGCTCTTTTTGCGCTTCAATTCTTGTCTTTCATGCGAGCATCATTAGAATTATCTATGCCTAGCTAGGGGCGTTAAACGATAGCGCTTGTTGGGAGGCAACCCAATTTTATTTTTAGTTTTTTTGCATTTTGCTTCTGTTTAGGAATAAATATTTGATCTAGCCTCTGGTTAGATTTATTTTTATGTTTTAATTAGTGTCTGTGCCAAGTTAAACCTATAGGATCTTCTTGGATGATAGTTATTTGATCTTGCTGTAAATTCCAGAAACTTTCTGTTCACGAAAATAATTGTTAAAAATCACCAGAACGTAATAAAATATTGATTCCAATTGCTGTTGATCAATAAACAAATTTTCTAGGTCGTCCTATTTTGGCTGAATTTTTGGAGTTCCAGAAGTTTGCGTTAGTTACATATTACTACAGACTGTTCTGTTTTTGACAGATTCTGTTTTTCGTGTGTTGTTTGCTTATTTTGATGAATCTATGGCTAGTAAAATAGTTTATAAACCATAGAGAAGTTGGAATACAGTAGGTTTAACACCAATATAAATAAAGAATGAGTTCACTACAGTACCTTAAAGTGGTCTTTTGTTTTCTTTCGCTAACGGAGCTTACGAGATTTTCTGCTGAGTTTTGTGTTGTGAAGTTTTCAAGTTTTGGGTGAAAAATTTGATGGATTATGGAACAAGGAGTGGCAAGAGCCTAAGCTTGGGGATGCCCAAGGCACCCCAAGATAATCTAAGGACACCTAAAAGCCAAAGCTTGGGGATGCCCCGGAAGGCATCCCCTCTTTCGTCTACTTCCATCGGTAACTTTACTTGGAGCTATATTTTTATTCACCACATGATATGTGTTTTGCTTGGAGCGTCTTGTATTATTTGAGTCTTTATTTGTTAGTTTACCACAATCATCCTTGCTGTACACCTTTTGAGAGAGTCACACTTGATTCAGAATTTATTAGAATACTCTATGTGCTTCACTTATATTTTTTGAGGTATATAGTTTTGCTCTAGTGCTTCACTTATATCTTTTAGAGCACGGTGGTGGATTTGTTTTATAGAAACTATTGATCTCTCATGCTTCACTTATATTATTTTGAGAGTCTTAAAATAGCATGGCAATTTGCTTTAATTAATATCATGAGAAATTTGATGCTTGATAATTGTTTTGAGATATAAAGGTGGTAATATCATAGTTGTGCTAGTTGAGTAATTGTGGAATTGAAAAATACATGTGTTGGAGTTTGTGATTCCCGTAGCATGCACGTATGGTGAACCGTTATGTAACGAAGTCGGAGCATGAAGTATTTTTTGATTGTCTTCCTTTGTGTGGCGGTCGGGATCGCGCGATGGTTAACTCCTACCAACCCTTCCCCTAGGAGCATGCGTAGTAGTACTTTGCTTTGAGGGTTAATAAATTTTTGCAATAAGTATATGAGTTCTTTATGACTAATGTGAGTCCATGGATTATACACACACTTACCTTTCCATAATTTTCTAGCCTCTTCGGTATCGCGCATTGCCCTTTCTCACCTTGAGAGTTGGTGCAAACTTCGCTGGTGCATCCAAACACCGTGATATGATATGCTCTATCACACATAAACCTCCTTATATCTTCCTCAAAACAGCCACCATACCTACCTATCATGGCATTCCCATAGCCATTCCGAGATACATTGCCATGCAACTTTCCACCGTTTCATTTATCATGACACGCTCCATTATTGTCATATTGCTTTGCATGATCATGTAGTTGACATTGTATTTGTGGCAAAGCCACTGTTCATAATTCTTTCATACATGTCGCTCTTGATTCATTGCATATCCCGGTACACCGCCGGAGGCATTCTTATAGAGTCATATTTTTTTTCTAAGTATTGAGTTGTAATTCATGAGTTGTAAGTAAATAAAAGCGTGATGATCATCATTATTAGAGCATTGTCCCAAGTGAGGAAAGTATGATGGAGACTATGATTCCCCCACAAGTCGGGATGAGACTCCGGACTAAATAAAAAAAGGAGGCCATAAAAAAAGAAGAGAAAAGGCCCAATAAAAAAATGATGAGAGAAAAAGAGAGAAGGGACAATGTTACTATCCTTTTACCACACTTGTGCTTCAAAGTAGCACCGTGATCTTCATAATAGAGAGTCTCTCATTTTGTCACTTTCATATACTAGTGGGAAATTTCATTATAGAACTTGGCTTGTATATTCCAATGATGGGCTTCCTCAAATGCCCGAGGTCTTTGTGAGCAAGCAAGTTGGATGCACACCCACTTAGTTTCTTTTTGAGCTTTCATACACTTATAGCTCTAGTGCATCCGTTGCATGGCAATCCCTACTCCTCGCATTAACATCAATTGATGGGCATCTCCATAGCCCGTTGATTAGCCTCGTTGATGTGAGACTTTCTCCTTTTTTTGTCTTCCCACATAACCCCTACCATTATACCTTATTCCACCATAGTGCTATATCCATGGCTTGCGCTCATGTATTGCGTAAGAGTTGAAAAGGCTGAAGCGCGTTAAAAGTATGAACCAAATGCTTGGCCAAAACTGGGGTCGTACATGATATGAATATTTTGTGTGGGGAAGATGGAGCATAGCCAGACTATATGATTTTGTAGGGATAACTTGCTTTGGCTATGTTATTTTGATAAGACATAATTGCTTAGTTAGTATGCTTGAAGTATTATTGTTTTTATGTCAACATTAAACTTTTATCTTGAATCATATCAAATTTGAACATTCATGCCACAATAAGAAGAATTATATTGAAATTATGCCAAGTAGCATTCCACATCAAAAATTCTGTTTTTATCATTTACCTACTCGAGGACGAGCAGGAATTAAGCTTGGGGATGCTTGATACGTCTCCAACGTATCTATAATTTTTGATTGTTCTATGCTATATTATATTCTATTTTGGACATTATTGGGCTTTATTATACACTTTTATATTATTTTTGGGACTAACCTATTAACCGGAGGCCCAGCCCAGAATTGATGTTTTTTGCCTATTTCAGAGTTTCGCAGAAAAAGAATATCAAACGGAGTCCAAACGGAATGAAACCTTCGGGAACGTGATTTTCGGAACGAACGTGATCCAGAGGACTTGGACCCTACGTCAAGACATCAACCAGGAGGCCACGAGGTAGGGGGCGCGCCTACCCCCCTGGGCGCGCCCTCCACCCTCGTGGCCCCCTGTTGCTCCACCGACGTACTCCTTCCTCCTATATATACCTACGTACCCCCAAACTACCAGATACGGAGCCAAAAAACTAATTCCACCGCCGCAACCTTCTGTACCCGTGAGATCCCATCTTGGGGCCTGTTCCGGAGCTCCGCCGGAGGGGGCATCGATCACGGAGGGCTTCTACATCAACACCATAGCCTCTCCGATGATGTGTGAGTAGTTTACCTCAGACCTTCGGGTCCATAGTTATTAGCTAGATGGCTTCTTCTCTCTTTTTGGATCTCAATACAATGTTCTCCCCCTCTCTTGTGGAGATCTATTCGATGTAATCTTCTTTTGCGATGTGTTTGTTGAGACCGATGAATTGTGGGTTTATGATCAAGTTTATCTATGAACAATATTGAATCTTCTCTGAATTCTTTTATGTATGATTGGTTATCTTTGCAAGTCTCTTCGAATTATCAGTTTGGTTTGGCCTACTAGATTGATCTTTCTTGCAATGGGAGAAGTGCTTAGCTTTGGGTTCAATCTTGCGGTGTCCTTTCCCAGTGACAGTAGGGGCAGCAAGGCACGTATTGTATTGTTGCCATCGAGGATAACAAGATGGGGTTTATATCATATTGCATGAATTTATCCCTCTACATCATGTCATCTTGCTTAAAGCGTTACTCTGTTCTTATGAACTTAATACTCTAGATGCATGCTGGATAGCGGTCGATGTGTGGAGTAATAGTAGTAGATGCAGGCAGGAGTCGGTCTACTTGTCTCAGACGTGATGCCTATATACATGATCATACCTAGATATTCTCATAACTATGCTCAATTCTGTCAATTGCTCAACAGTAATTTGTTCACCCACCGTAAATACTTATGCTCTTGAGAGAAGCCACTAGTGAAACCTATGGCCCCCGGGTCTATTTTCCATCACATTAATCTTCCAACGCTTAGCTATTTTCGTTGCCTTTTATTTTGCTTTTATTTTACTTTGCATCTTTATCATAAAAATACCAAAAATATTATCTTATCATTTCTATCAGATCTCACTCTCGTAAGTGACCGTGAAGGGATTGACAACCCCTTATCGCGTTGGTTGCGAGGATTTATTTGTTTGTGTAGGTGCGAGGGACTCGTGCGTGGCCTCCTACTGGATTGATACCTTGGTTCTCAAAACTAAGGGAAATACTTATGCTACTTTGCTGCATCACCCTTTCCTCTTCAAGGGAAAACCAACGCAGTGCTCAAGAGGTAGCACTAGTGAAGATGAATTTGGTGAAAACCTCAAACCTAGCTATTCCAAGCTTGCTAATATTGCCAATAAACAACAAAAATCTTTGGAAAGGATTGAAAATTTGCTAGACAAAAGCGATGACCTGTTGGGTGAGGAAAAGAATCGAGCTCAAACCCTGACTGGCAATCTTCAACAACTAAGTCTAAGTTTGATAACCTTCAAGGTCGTCATGAAACACTCTTAGCCAATCATGAGAAGCTTTCTTATGAATTTCTTCAAGGAAAGCAAGATCTTGAGAAGCTAAGGGTGAGTCATGATGATCTTCCAAAGGAAATTGATTATTTAATTGCTCAACAGATCAGTTCCACTCAGGAAGAATTCATTCCACCATGTTTGAAATGCATTGGACAAGAATCTGCTAATTCTTCACCTGAAATTTCAAAATCTTCTATTGCTGCAAATTCTTCAACTATTTCTGTGGTCACAAATTCCTCGTCTGAGGATACCACATGTATCACTGAAAAAACTGCAGGTTTCAAGGAATTGTATGACAGGCATATAAAAAAGCCTCAAAGGGCATCAGGCTCTTTGTGATGTGCTTAAGAAGCAGATCCTCAACAGGAACCCTAGGAAAGAGGGTATTGCATTTGAGAGGAAACTCAATGCTGATGGGTCCTACTGGAACCTGAGCAGTGCCCCAAAACCACATGGGTTACTGCAAAAGGACCTCCCCTAGATCCAACCACTTTAGCTGGCTTTATATGTGAATCATTATATTCATCTGAAGAGTCATTGACTCCAACTATAAATTGTTCAAGAATCAGAATGGTGAGGTATTTGCTAGATATGTTGGAACTAACTGCACGAACGGTCCTCCTATGAAGAAAATCTAGGTTCCCAAAAGGTGTCTTGAAAGTCTTCAGGTGAATGTCCTCATGACACCACCTGTGAAGAATAGGAACCCCAAATCAAATTCTTCATATGGATCAAAGTCCTCACTGGATCAAATTCCTCATATGGATCCAAGTCCTCATACGGATCAAATTCCTCATATGAGCATCATCATGCTACTGCGCCTGTTTCGCAAGGAAGCTCTAAGAGTCATAAATATGTGCATTATTCTTCAAATCATTATGTTCATAAGTCCTCTAAGAATTTCTCTGCTTATTCATATGCATACTCTAACCCCTCTTCTATGAAATGAAGTGCACTTGCTTCAATGCCACCATTCTTTTATGGAGCTCGCCGAGTGATGAACTCTTTGCCACCCCTCTAGATGTGGGTGGTGAAGAAAAAGAACTACTCTTATGCAGGGTCAGGTCTCTAGACGAACTTGAACGTTTGAAGAATTTGCTGGAGACCTGAGAATGCTTGAAAGGACGCAAGCTAATCATGAAGAAATGAAATACTCATTTCTCACGTCCTCATACTGCTATATCTGTTGCACTATTTGATGAAATTCTATCTGATGAATTTGATGTCATATTCTTCACTCTAAAGTATATAATTTCATAAGATGCGCTAATTCATCTGCAGGATGAATCTCTCAAAGCTACTGAGTGGGTCCTCGACAATGGATGTACAAATAACATGACCAGTGACAAGAACTTACTGATGGACTCTACTTTGCCTCCATCGCATCTGAAGCATATCACCTACGCTGACAAAGGCAAAATCAAGGTATTGGGTCTAGGTAGGGTTGAAATCTCAAAGGATCGACACATGGACAAAGTCATGCTTGTCGGGTCCCTCGGATTTAACCTCATGTCTATCTCAATGCTTTGTGGTCTTGATATGGTTGTCATCTTTGGCCAATATCATTGCATAGTACTCTGGAATCTGACAAATCCAAAGTCTTCGAAGGCTTTAGGAGAGGAGACTTGTATATTGGTGATTTCTCTGCAGGACCACAGCCTTCCACATGTCTACTTGCAAAAGCCTCAGATGGATGGCTATGGAATTATCGACTCAGTCAAGCTGGCATGAGGAACTTGCACACGCTTGTGAAGAAGAAGCATGTCATTGGCATTGAGGGTGTCAAATTCCTCCAAGATCATCTTTGCGGGGCTTGTGAGGCTAGAAAGATGACCACATCCAAGCATCCCTCGAAGACTATCATGACTACCACTCGTCCTTTTGAACTGCTTCACATGGACCTCTTTGGCCCTACTCATTATGCCACTCTAACACATGCAGCATCATTATATGGCTTTGTTATTGTTGATGATTATTCTCATTACACCTGGCTGCATATCATTATGTACAAAATTGAAGTGCAGGAAGTCTTCAAACGATTTTCCTTAAGGTCCTCGACGAATTTTGATGTGAAGGTCAATCATATCAGGAGTGACAATGGGACCGAGTTCAAGAATACTAGTCTTGATGACTATCTTGATGAACTTGGTATTACTCATGAGTTATCCGCCGCATACACTCCTCAGCAAAATGGCGTCGTGGAGCGCAAGAAAATGACTCTTGTTGACATGGCTCGCACTATGCTTGATGAATACAAGACGCGTCGCCGCTTCTGGCCCGAGCCTATTGATACTGCATGCCACATCATCAACAAGGTATATCTTCACAAATTATTCAAAAAAACCTCATATGAACTCCTCACTGACAAGAAACTCAATGTGAGTTATTTCAAAGTCTTCGGTGCTAAATGTTGGATTAGAGATCCTCATCACAATTCTAAATTTGCACCGAAAGCACACAAGGGTTTTATGCTTGGTTACGGAAAGGACTCGCACACCTATAGAGTCTTCAACACCTATCACCACAAGGTTGCTGAAACTATAGATGTGTGGTTCGATGAAACTAACGGCTCGCAAAGAGAGCACCTACCTCCTGTGCTAGATCAAATGTCTCCTAAGGAATCCATCAAGTTCAAGGCTATTGAGGAGGTCATACCCACTAAAAAATCTACTGAGGAAGTGATTCTAGACCGTGAAGAAAATCATGCTGGTGCATCTGAGGAAAATGTTGCTGAAGAAAATGCTCAACCCAATCAAAGGCGTCAACCTGCTCATCCTCGCGTTGCAAATGAAGTGCAGATTGAGAAAATCATCAACGACATCAATGCACCAGGTCCTCTCATATGCTCAAAAGCTTCAAATTTGTCTAAATTTTGTGGGCACTTCGCTTTTGTCTCTATCAATGAGCCCACCAAATTTGATGAGGCATTTCTGGAGCCTGAGTGGATTCAAGAGATGCAAGAGGAATTACATCAATTCGAGTTCAACAATGTGTGGGAACTTGTCAAGCGACTAGACCCTCGCAAGCACAATATCAAAGCTACCTAGTTGATCTACTGCAACAAACAAGACGAAAATGGCTAAGTGGTAAGGAACAAGGCTCGTCTTGTAGCTCAAGGCTACACACAGGTTGAAGGAATTGATTTCGATGAAACTTTTGCACCTGTTGCTAGACTTGAGGCTATTCACATATTGCTTGCTGATGCTAACCGTCATGATATCATCTTATATCAAAATGGATGTGAAAAGTGCATTCCTCAATGGTAAGCTCGAGGAAGAAGTATATGTTGCTCAACCCCCAGGTTTTGAAGATCCAAAGCTTCCTAACAAAGTCTTCAAACTCAACAAGGCCCTCTATGGCCTCAAGCAGGCCCCTCGGGTGTGGTATGATACACTGAAGGAATTCCTCATGAAGAAAGGATTCAAATCCAATTCACTTGACCCAACTCTTTTCACCAAAAGTTATGATGATGAATTATTCGTATGCCAAATATATGTAGACGATATTATCTTTGGCTGTACTGACGAATGTTACAGTGATGAATTTGGATACATGATGCGTAAGGAATATCAAATGTCTATGATGGGAGAGTTGAAATTTTTGTTAGGTATTCAAATTCGTCAAGAACGCAATGGCATCTTCATATCTAAAGAGAAATACCTCAAGGATGTGCTGTGGAAATTCGGCACACAAGATTGCAAAGGCGTCAAAATCCCTATGCCGACAAATTGCCATCTATGCATCGATGAAAATGGTAAATACTTCGATCAAAAGGTATATCGCTCCATGATTGGCTCTTTATTGTGCCTATGTGCATAAGGCTAGATATTATGCTTAGTGTTTGCATGTGTGCCTGTTTTCAAGCTACACCAAAGGAATCACACCATAAGGCTGTGAAACATATTCTTCGATATCTAGCTCACACTCCAACACTTGGATTATGGTATCCCAAGGGCTCGACTTTTGATCTCATTAGGTATTCTGACTCTGATTATGCTGGTGGTCGGGTGGATCGCAAGTAAACATCAGGCACATGCCATTTCCTCGGACGATCCTTAGTATGTTGGTCCACGAAGAAGCAGAAGTACGTATCACTGTCTATTGCTGAAGCTGAGTATATTGTTGCTGGTTCTTGTTGTGCTCAATTGATGTGGATGAAGCAAACCCTCAAGGACTATGGCATCAACATGAAGAATGTGCCACTCTACTGCGACAACGAGAGTGCCATCAAGATTGCTCACAACCTAGTTTAGCACTCGAAGACTAAGCACATCCAGATTCGTCATCATTTTCTTTGAGATCATGTGTTGAAGGGCGACATCTCCATCGACCACGTGATGACTGAAGAACAGGTAGCCCTTGGATGAGAAGAGATTTTGCAAGTTGCGGTGTGAGCTAAATATCTTAGAATCATCGAATGTTCTTTGAAAGGACACACATCCTAACACTTATGCAAAATTGATGACTTAGATGTGCAACACACAGAGTAACATTTTTCTTCAATCAATAAAGACTAACCCTCTAAGTGTGAAAAATTAATGAAGAATTTGATTCTCAGAGCCCTACGACAATTGTACGCGGTGTCTAAAATCATCATTCCTATACGGTGGGTCACACCACCAACAAAAGTTGAAAATATTCAAATTTGAGTTTTTCTTCATTTTTCAAATTCTTCAATTTTCAAATTCTTCAATTTTCAAATTCTTCAATTTTGCTAATTCTTCAACATTTTGACTCGTGCTCTTCATTGACTATTTATATATATTTGAGTTTTCAATGTCCTCAACAACATTCATTTATTGCTAATTCTTCAAGTTGATTTTCACCTAAGTGAATGTGATCGGACCCGTTCCCCCTCTATGCAAAACTCAACCCAGTCTGTTCACAAATTTTTCTTCTGTGTTATATTTGAAACTCGTTCGAAGTCTTCACCGTGTCCTTGACAGCTGAAGAATTTGCGAAGGAAAACATTAAAAAAATTCATATCTGAATTTTCGCTTGTTGCCGCTCAAACCGTTCCACTTCCCATGATGGATTTAAATACTCACCCACGATCCCCCACTATCTCCACCTCTCTATACGTGGGTGACACATGTCATTAGGATAGCAAGGGTCTGGGGCATGTTCGTCAAAAATATTCGGGCGAGAAGTTTTTCACTGCGGCTATAAATACCCCTCACCCTCCTCTTACCTCATTTACTTCTCTCGACCTCAACTTCTCTCGCTCGAGCTCTAACCTAGCGCCGCCGTTACACTATAACATCGCCGGTGAGGAAGAGCTTCACTGCCTCGACCTCGTCGCCGTCGTACTCGTGCCGGCCGCAGAAATCTTCACTCCGCCGTCGTCGTAGCTATCTCCCTCCGCCGAGTTAGGGCTTGGTAGATCTGGACTGACAAACTTCCCTGTTTCCACTCCCAGTTCACCGTGTTCTTCATCAAGGGTAATTAAAATCTAATTTTGCTACCCTACTTCGATTTTTATGTTTTTCACAGTCCTCAAAAGATGTTTATTCTTCAACTTCCCACTCCTTAAACACCGGAATGCTTCTTTTCATTGATTTGTTTGTCTAAGCAATGATTTTCCTCAAGAATCCTCGATTGTGTGGATTTTCTAATCTGTACAACTCTGGAACCTGAGTCAAGAATGCTTAGTGAAATTCGTCAAGACATCTATGGTCAAATTCCTCAACTTGATACTTTTCGAAAAAATTCTGAGAACGCATATGACCTCTCCAAATTCTTCGCACCTATACTCTGTTCACAGGTACAAAATGTCTGCTGATGAATCACTAGGTTCTCATCAACTTAACTCATTTGCAGCGTTCGTTGAAGAAAATTTGCATACTTCCTCAAAATCATCAAAAGTTCAAAATCTTCAATTGAGGAAAATGGCAGATGGTAAGAGACATCACAAAGGAGGAAAGAGGCCAAAAACAAACACTGCATTTGAAATCCCTGAGGATATCTATGATGAGTATCGCACACCTGATGAAGAAACTCATGGGAAGGAGAACAAGAATCTATGCGAAGTGCGCATACAGAGGATTGAGAGGAGATGAGCAAAGGAATGGAGGGAATACTGCTATGTTACTCCTAAGTACATGAAGAAATTCCCTGTGAACCCTCCATGTCCAAGACCACCTTTCGCAGGTGGCAGCTGGCCAGCGAGCCGATCCCACCAGAATCAAGCGTCGTGAGGACTTTCCAAAGAAATGGGCCAAGGGCCAAGCCAAGCTACATAAAGTTGCTGCAGAGGCGGTGAGGAAATTCAATGAGGACTCTCAAGTTGCTGCTACTGAGGCCTCTGCAAGTAAGGTTGCGCCTAAGAAGGCGATGCAGAAGAAATCAGCTTTGAAGTCAAAGTTTTCAAGCTCTATGCCCTCACGGCCAAGTTCCTCAAAAGCAAAGCCCTCAGGGAAAATTCCTCACACATCTTCTTTAAGGGTTGTGCCAATCCCCTCAGTTGCTATAAAATCCTCAATTGCTGCCACAAAGTCCTCAACACCCATGCACCTTGCAACGTGGCAGCGGCTCTTGGGTTTTATATTGCCTCAGGGGCATCTGCAACTTCCTCAGCCCAACCACAATCCTCACGTGGTCCATCTTTGCTGAAGGTCAAGTCCACTGCTGGACGTGGAAAGAGGTCAAGTCCTTACAAGAATAAAGTGGCATTTCCATGTTCCGACTGATGTCGATGATGAAGCTGATGATGAAGAACTTGCTGAAATCATTAGAGATAGACAGCAAAGGGTTGCAAGAGCCAAAGGCAGCTCTGTGCCCCTCATTCTGGATCCAAAGAAGATCCTTGACTTCATTGATCTATGGCACAAGGACCCCAACACGCCACTCCCTGGCCTGAATCTCACTCCTGGTCAAAGTAACATGCTGACCGCCTTCATAGGGGAAGAAAATGGAAATATGAGAAGGCCAAGAAGGTCAAAAAGGACCAGTACAAGCAGGAGAGATTTCTGAGGAACAACATCCTAACTTTGTCTCCTGAAGAACTTGTCAACGTTCGGAAGGAAATCATAGTCCTTAGTGATGACTTTGACAGATATCATGCAGAGTGGCTCGGTGCCAAAATCAGATTTTTCAACCTCTCCAAGAACCTCAAGCTAAATGTTGGCAACAACAAATTCCTCAGGCTGAAGCATCTGCTCAGCCCACTGAAGAAACTACAAACGCAGCTGATGAAAATCAGACTGCTGAAGAAGCTACCACGGCTACTGAAGAAATTCCAGCTCTTGAAGACAATTCCAGGGCAACCACCAATCTTGCGCCTGAAGAACAACCCAAGCCAGCCGAAGAATTTGTTGTGCCTGAAGAAAATGAGAATGTCATGGCGACTACATCAGTCGCGCCTGATGAAAATGCTCCAACTTCTTCTACTCCTCCTGCAAAATCTTCAAAGGTGAAGATAACACACTTCCTTATGAATCAAAAGTGAAGAAAACCAAAGCTGCTGAGGAGGAAGCCGCGAAGAAAAGGAAAGCATCAACCTCTGCAGAGTCCTCAGCTCCCAAGAAAGTGAGGACTTTGACGAGCTCTTTCACAGATCCAATTGATGTTGTTCCAATCTCGATAATGCCATCAAAGAAGCTCATTCCGTTTGGTGAAGAATATGTCATTCCTGATGATGACATTGATGAAGAAAATCCTGCCACTGCTTCCTCATAGCAGTTGTATGAAGAAGTTGAAGTGGGAGCTACTGTTGTGTCAACTCCACAAGTATCATCGCTTGTGCCGCAGTTCACTGCTGAAGAGGCGAGCGTTGAAGAAATTGACGAAGATGTGGACATTGGCTCTACAACCACTGTGCGGAATGATGATTATTGGGAAAATATTCACAACAATTCTCCAATCGCCACACCTCTGCATCAAATTCCCCAGTCCCCTGTGCATACTGAGGAAATATTGACAGGGTCGGAAGGATGTCAAACTTCTCTCTAGTCCATCCCTAAAGAAAGTGCAGCTGCAAGAGCTGAAGAAATGGAGAACTAGACTGCTAATGAAGCTGCCACTTCAATTCTCAGTCTGCTGCACCAGAAGTTGTGACTCAAGAGGTTGTGAGGCCTTCTACTGCAAATCTTCAGCCCAAGCCTCAAAATCCTCATACAACAAGACAAAATTCAAGAATGTAGATTTCTTCGCTGAGCAATATTTCTTCACTGATGCAAATCCATATGACTAAGCAAGACTAAGGCGCAACATGTTTTGGACTTTAAGCCAGATGAACTTCTATGCATCTGTTTTGTTTGACAAGGACAAAGTCTTCCAGCACCGCCAGTTTCCTCATGTGGATATGGAGTCCATTCCCTGCTTTCAACCAGTTCTGAATGTTCTTCATGAAGTTGGACTCCTCAATTTCAGAGCTAACATTTGTGACTGGAATGTACAACTAATCCTTCAGTTCTATGCAACCGTGCATCTCACTGGAAATATTGCTGATGTCAATTCATGGGTTCTGTACTAGATGACTGAAAACACTCACTATAAAGCTCCGACCACTGAATTACTTCATGCCATCCCAGTCAGTCCCCCTGCTGAAGGCGCGAGTCTTATTTATGAAGAACCTGAACTTCAAAATCATCTCATGCAAGTGTTGATGAAGCCTTTGCGGCCAGGCCAAGCTCCAAGAACCACCTTCCTGGTGAAGGATTTGTTGTATGTGCCAAGGACAGTATATCGCATCTTGACCAAAATCCTCAGTCCGGTCAAAGGCCACAATTCTGCAGAAGAAGAAGTTGTTGGCATCATGAAGAATCTGTTGTTCAACATCATACATGGGATTCCCATTAACTATCACGATTTCTTCATGAGATCTTTGGCAAATGTTGCACTGTCAGCGTTTGAATTGGAGCCCTATGCTCCTTGGATAACGAAATTCATCAGAATCAGCTCTTCAATTCACTACAAGGAAAATTTTCAGAATCACCTCAGCTTTCTGCCTCCCATTGAAGTCCTCAAAAGGACTATTTCTTCAGTTGATGAAAAAGGAAAAGTTGTTGTTATTGACGAAGGCACTCGTCCATAGGATGGCCAATTCCATAAGGCTGCATCTTACTTCACCAATGATGACTCTGCAACTCAAGATTCTGCTGCTAAAGCCAATGAGCAAAATCCTCAAGCCACTGCCCTACGAGTGATGACTGATTGTGAGCTTCTTCTAAGTCTTCACCAGAAGGTCGATCGCAATCACAAGTGGGTCTGTCGGATGTGGGGTTCCGGCAAAACCCTTAAGGTTTGAACTCTGGGGTGCGCACGAAGTTCTTTCCCTCCTACCGATCTACGCCCTAGCTCACTAAGATCTCGCGGACGAACTCGACGAACTCGTAACACAGAAAGACACGAGATTTATAATGGTTCGGGCCACCGTTGTGGTGTAATACCCTACTCCAGTGTGTTGTGGTGGATTGCCTCTTGGGCTGATGAAGAACAGTACAAGGGGAAGAACAGCCTCCTGAGGTTGAGGTGCTCTTGTGCTCGGTGAACTTGTGGGGGTGGGAACTCGATCAGTTCAACCTGCCTCTACTGGGGTGGCTAGCTCTACTTATATAGGCCCTGGTCCTCTCCCAAATATTGAGCGGGAAGGGAGCCAACAACGGCGGGCAAATTTGAAAGGGGACAACTAGTACAAGCTATCCTGACAAAAGCGGTCTTCGCCTGCGAAAGGGTCTGGTGGTGACTCCATCTTGGGCTCCACGGTGACCTCCGTCCTGCAGGCCTGATGGTCTTGGTCTCGTTGCGCTGATATGGCAACCTTTGCATGATGCCTCGGTACTCCGCGCCTGCGCTCGCTTCCATAGCACCAAAGAGGAAACAAGGATGCTGCGCGCGCTGGCGCCCGCCTGGTGTCGATCGTCATGGCTCACGTCACAAGAGCCTCGTGAGGTTTGCCCCACCTTGATATATCCGCTCCTCGCGAGGCAGCCTGGTCAGGCCGCTCCCGAGGAAGTCTTGTGTCGTCTGCCTCGCGAGGGTCTTGAGCGCCTTGTTGATGAAGATGGGCCGCACAGGCCTGCTCGCATAGCCACGCCGGGGGCCGCAGGCAGGCAAGTCTGGGGACCCCCATTCCCAGAACACCGACAGTAGCCCCCGGGCCCAAGGTGCGCTCGGGCTTGGCTTCGCGGCGAAGCCAAGGGTCAAGTACGGAGTGCCACGGGCCCCAAAAGCCTGCGGCCTCGGTCGACGCGTGGCGGTTGATTGGACTTGGGCGTCTCCACTTCCCACGCTGCCTCGGCAACTACCTGACCTGACAAAAGGCTGGTGCAGACAGTGCTTGCCTTCATTGCTTCTTCCTCGCCTTGATCCAGATCCCCTTTCTCGCTCCTTGCCGCCGAAATCTCCAGATCTGCTTCTACCTTGCTCCGCATCTGCGACCCATGGTGCCGCGCAAGACCAAGCCCTCCTCGGCGCCGGCTTGGTACGAGCCAGCTCTTGAAGCATCCACCGTCACAGAAAAGAGCCTTGCCTCCGCGAGCTTGCTGACGGCGGGGGAGAGCAACGAAGGGGGGAAGACGGAGCTCCGGCTTGCCTCCGACGTGCTGGAGCCTGAGGGAAGCACCTTCTTCCCCTTCTTCCCCTTCTTCTCGAGCAGCATCATCGTCGGGTTGGTTGCCCCCTTCTCCGATTTCTTTTATGAGGTCCTTGACCACTACGGGTTGCAGGCGTTGCACCTCCACGCCAACTCTATCCTCCTCCTGTCCATCTTCGCCTACTACTATGAGGCGTACCTGGGCGTGATGCCATCCGTGGCGCTTCTATGCCACTTCTTCTTCCTTCGCGTCAGCGAGGGACACATCTCCGGATGCGCCAATTTCATCGCATCTGGCAAGGCCAACTCAATCTCGAGCACCGGGAAGAGGGCCGACAATATCCGAGCCAAATGGGTCATGATGGACGCTAAGAGTGCCCATCCGCGTTTCGCCTTGCCAACGGAGGCGCCCCAGTTCAACAAAGGGTGGCCCTGCGAGAAGCTCACTGATGAGCGGGCGTCGTCTGTGCTGGGGCAGATGCAGACCGACCTGAAGCCAGGCAACGCGAAGGCGGCGAAGGTCACAGGGGCCATGCTCCTGAGGGAATCCTTGATGCTGCGCGTCGCCCCGCTCCAGGCGCGGTCGCGCCCCTTGTGGAAGCTTGGAGATGGAGAAGACAAGATCTGCCTGAGGCCGGGGGCCCTGCCTGGTGACGAACTGGCTGCTGTCCTGCGCCTCCTGGTTGGGGACAACCAGGAGTACCCGCCGAGCGCCTTCACTCCTTTGTTCCTTCCCAAGGACTGGGAGCCGCGTGTGCTTTCTAGGCCGACCTTCGACGCACGCGGGCTGGTGCCACCTGTGCTCTCTGGAGCCCCTGCAGCACCGAAGCCAGTGGACGTGTCCTCCGACGAGTCCGGTGGGGGGAAGGAAGAGGAGGGGGACTCAGAGGTGACCCTCGAAGAGATGGGGGAAAATTCCCCCTTGAGCAAAGCTGAAATCCTCCGCGCCCTTCCTGACGATGCCGAAGCCGAGGCCCGCCAAGAGGAGGGAGAACCGCCCGTCGTCCCGACGAGGAGTAGGTCATCACTGATCCCTCGGGATGCTGCCTCCGCCTTGGTGCCGCCTGGGGCTGTCTCCAGCTCTCCTGCTGCGCCGCCTTCTGCCGCCGGGGCCTGCACGCCCACTTCCCAGGCCCTGGTGCTTTTGGGCTTCAAGCTCCCCAAGCGGAAGGTGGAATACATCGCGGTGGATCGGTAAGTGCCTTGAGCTTTGTCGTCCCTGCATGTACTTGTTATTTCCTGACGTTCACCCTTGATCAGGCCGGCACCTTCGGCGAAGAAAAGGAAGGGGGACACGGCGGCCGCGCCTCCCTCCGCAGGGAAAGGAGGCAGCAGCACCCGCACCTCCCCAGCCCGGTCGCCCTCGCGAGGCCAGGAAGAGCATCGCCGGGAGGAGTCAGCCCCCATGGACCCTCTGGCTCCTGAAGTGCCGGCGTCTGGCTCGGCTGAAGAGGTCCCGACTGCTCCGGAACCCGCAGTCTCCCAAGCCCTGGTGACGGCATCGCCTCCTCCCACTGCTGCACCTCCACTCCCAGGTTCTTCTGCTCCTGCTGCTGTCCTGGAGCATGCTCTTTCGGAGATGACCCAGCTGCAGGCAGATCTCTTGAGCACGGACCCGCGCCTGGTGGCCGGGCACCTGGAACTGGCCTCTGGCTGGCTTCACTCTGATTTGACGGTCCGCGCGACGCTGAGCCAGGCCGTGGCGTCTTTAGAGAAGGAGAAGCAGAGCGCCGCCAATGCTGCAGCCGATCGCGAGGTGGCACTGAAAGACGCCAAGACCGCCCGCGACCGCTGCCAAGAGCTGGAGGATGAGTTGAAGAGCCTGCACGACAAACACGCCGAAGAAACATGCGGCCGCCTGGTGAAGGAGGAGGAGATGAAGGCCCGGGAGGACGCCATCAAGAACCATGACGCTGAGCTGGAGGAGTTGGGGAAGACACAGGCCGCCGAGCGCAGCCGACTGGAAGAGCTGGAGCGGAAGGTGAAGACGAGGGAGGCCGATCTCGACGCCAAGGCGCGGGTCCTGGCCGAAGACCGCGTGGCCTTTGCCGATCTCGAGGAGAGGTCCCGCAAGGCACTGAAGACGCTCTACGAGCACGGCTTAGAGAGGCCGCTGACCACCGATGAGGACGGCCCTGCCCTGCTGCTTCCTCCCTTGGTGAAGGCGCTTGAGGAGGTTGTGGATGGTATCGGTCCCATGGCAGAGGAAGAAGCTCGCGTCCTGTCTTCAGCTGCATTGACTCGTGTCTTCAGCCACTTGCACCTTCGCGACCCCAATGCTTGTCTTGACGAGCTGCTGGAGCCTGTGGCTGAAGATCACTGCGAAGCCGCCGCCGCAGCCATGCAAGGTCAGGTGGAGGCCCTGCTGAAGAGGTTCCGCGGCTTTGCCTCCGCACCCTTGTCCGGCGATGCCGCCGATCCTGCGGCTAGTGGTGCAGGTGAAGACGTTGCTACCCGGGGAGGAGCAACTTCTGCAGGCGATGGCGGTGTCCAGGGGTGACCTGCAGCTGATCTCCAGTTTCGTTCCTGTAACATGCATCAGGCCTCGTGGAGGCGTTAAACTTTCATTTGATATTGTGAGGACAATATGTTTTGTAATATTTGCTTCGATATTTTGCGATTTTCTTCCTATCCGCTTTGTGTTCTGCGTCGGCAGAGCCCGGCCCCGCGCATACCTCGACCGCCGTTGGGCCGACCGGAGACCAGGACGGACCAAGGAGTGAGGGGCTACATGACCACTTAGGCTCCTGAGTCGCGATGCTCAGGAGTCCCCTTGACGCGCAAACAGCTTAGAGGAAGAGCACGCGAGGATAGCTTAATGTTCTACGTCGGGAGAGCCCGGCCCCGCGCATACCTCAACCGCCGTTGGGCCGACCGGAGACCAGGATGGACCAAGGAGTGAGGGGCTATGTGACCAGTTAGGCTCCTGAGTCGCGATGCTCAGGTGTCCCCCTTGACGTGCAAACAATTTCCATACCTGCCCTCGCCGAGGCCTCGGGAGGGGCGTGCGACGACCAGGTCCGGGAGACCTGTTTGAGCGGCATGTGCTTGGGCGTGACCCGAGCGCATCCCCCAGGCCCGGGAGACCTGGTTGGGTGGCGTACGCTTGGGCATGACCCGAGCGCAGCCCCTGTGTCCAGCCCCCTCGCGCAGCTCTCCTGAGCGGAGGCGTTGCGGTGAGGCCGGACACTGAGCTCTGGGGCTCCCTGAGGTTGGTACGACCGTGGAGCCGCCCTCAGTTGTTTATCACTAGCGTGGAGCATAGTGCTTCCGCTTGTGCACGGGCATAGCCGCTCCTCGGTAGTGTCGACGGCCAGCGCGGAGCATGGTGCTTCCACTTGTGCGTGGGAGGGGGGCCCCCTCCGGGAGGAGCCCCCGGGGCATGTACAGCCCCGCCCTGACACATGGCTTGCACGACAGGGCTGCGAGGTGTATCTGGGCACTCGTGAGCCAGCGCGGGACTCACGAGGCCCTACCTCAAGGTGGGTTGCGCCTGGTCTTGAGTCTTTCATAGTTGTGCGTTCCTGCGAGACGGTTAGGTGCAAGCGCTCTATGTCCTTAGGTCCCGGCCCTCGAACGAGCTCAGCCGCCGCTGGTATGCCAGGTCGCGATGCCGTGGTCAAGGCCAGGGGGTGAGGGTTGGAGAGCCAGTAAGAGCTCCTGAGTCGTGATGCTCAGGAGCCCCCCTTTTAACGCGCAAGCGAATTGCATGACGAAGGGATGTACCCGTGGCGGGCGGCAATCGAGCAGGTGATAATCATAGGCAGATTAAGCATAGAAAGCAAATCAGCTTGGGTAAATGAAGAGAGATACATGGCACTGGGTCAGGCCTGAGCGGCTTGGGGATGATGCAGCCCGAGGGGCGCCCCCAGCAAGGTAAGCTAAAGACATAAGCAAAAGGGATACATGCCACAGGGACGGACCCACGCGGCCTGGGAATAATGCAGCCCGACGAACTTGGAAAATGTCACCTGGTTCTGTTGACGAAGGAGAGTTGGGGAAGCTGAAGGTACGCGGCGAAGGAATGGCTCCTCACGAGCCACCGGGGCCCTGAGCCTCGGGAGGATCTGGGGGCTCGGGTGGTTCCTTGAAGACCGGCTCCATCTCTGCCAGGACGGCGTGGTACCTGGCCTCCTGAGCCGCTAGGACACGCCGCATGTTGCGCTGATAGGCTGACGCCACGCTGGGCAAGCCGAAGGGCATGCGAACGTAGCTTTGTGGTGGACCCTCGCAACGGCCCACACGCGAAGGCCAGAACAGCTCCTGAGATGCGGCCCGGTTGAGCCCTGGGACGTCGATGCAGACGCGCAGCCCGACATCCTCGCCTGGATGGGGAGCTTGGCCTGGTGACCGGCGGTCGCCGCGCATGGCCCTTGCGTCTTGTAGTTCCTGAGTGGTCTTGGTGATGAACTCCTGAGTGGTGGGCACTCCTTGCCCTGTGTTCTCCTGAGGAAAACATGTCGCGAAGCACGCCTCCAAGTGGTGCCCAAGCGCCTCCCTGGTGAGGTTGGCAAGGTCTGAGGCCCTCCAGAAGAGAGCCCCCGAGCCCTGCCCGAGGAGGGCGCCGGGCGCGCCTTCCTATGCGATGGAGGGAGGCGCCCCTGGAGCGGGCGCTGATCCTGACGAAGCTCCTGCGGCGACGCCATCCTCCTGAGATCCTGCATGCGCAGCTGCTTCTTCTTCTTGGGGAGGACCTCAGGTGGGCCCTCGCCTTTGCTGTCGGGGTCGTCGATTGCTGCAGCTTGGAAGGCGCGCTCGAGGGAGCACACCGCATCTCTCTCTTCACATGGGTCCGTGATGATTCCGCCGCTTCCCGGCATCTTGAGGACGTTGTAGCCGTGGTGGGTCACCGCCATGAACTTGGCAAGGGCCGGATACCCAAGGACGGCATTGTATGGCAGGCGGATGTGCGCGACGTCGAAGTCGATGAGCTCGGTGTGGTAGTTCTTGCGTTCCCCGAAGGTGACAGGCAGGCGGACCTGCCCTATCGGTGTGTTGGAACCGTCGGTCACTCCTGAGAAAGGGTTGGTAGGCTGAAGCTGCTCATACGGGACTTGGAGGTTGTCGAACGTGTCGACGGACAGGACGTTGAGCCCTGCGCTGCCGTCGATGAGGGTCTTGGTAACTTGCACATTGCTGATGACTGGGGAGCAAAGCATCGGGAGGGCGCCAGCGGTGGCTGTGCACTTGAGCTGATCTGCCGAGTTGAAGGTGATGGCGCACTGGGACCACCTGAGCGGGTGCGTGGCCTCGAGCTTGGGGAGGACTACATTCACCTTACGAGCAAACTGTTTGAAGATGCGCTAAGAGGATGGGGTCTGAGCGCCGCCCAAGATGCAGGCGATAGCACGCGGCTCCTGGAAGCCCCCAGCCCCCTCATCTTGATGGTGATCGTCGTTCCTTCTTGGTGGTGGCGGCAGCGGGGGAAGACCGGTGTTGCCCTGAGGACGATCCTCACGAGGCTGGTCCCTCCAGGAGCCCTCGCGAGGATGATCTTGCCAACGCTCTTCACAATGCCTGTCGCGCCATTCCGAGCGTGGGCCACGGTCGTCCCAGCATCCGCCTCCACGTCCTCCTCCTCGACCGTAGCCCCGGTCGCTGCGCTCGGGGCGTCGACCGAAGCGTCCTTCGCGAATGGCTCTGAGCTCTTGACAGTCACTGGTGTTGTGGGTTTTGAGGTTGTGGAAGGCGTAGAACGGTTGACTGCCCTTGGATGACTCGAGCTGGTCCCTGCCTCGCTTGGTGTCCGGCTCTGCTGCGAGCACTGCGGCTTCCTTGCGCTTCACGTCCTTGGCCTTGGCCTTCTTCTCTTCTTCTCCCGCAGCTGGCAGCTCGAGGAGGGAGAGGCGCCCCTCCTCAGCTCTTGCGCACTTGGTCGCCAGGTTGAACAGCTCCTGAGATGTGCACAGCTCCTCGTGGATAGAGAGCTCCTTCATCTTGATGTCGCGGACGCCGTTAGAGAACGCGGAGATGATGGCCTCGTCCGTGACCTCAGGGATCTTGAGGCGAGTGTTGTTGAAGCGCTGGATGTACTTCTGGAGGGTCTCTCCTGGTTGTTGCTTGATGCGGCGCAGGTCACCCGCGGCCAGCGGGCGGTCGCGGGTGCCCTGGAAGTTGGCGACGAAGCGGTCGCGCATCTCATCCCAGGAGGAGATCGAGCCCTGAGGCAGGTTCAGGAGCCACGAACGGGAACCATCCTTGAGAGCCATAGGAAACTAGTTCGCCGTGACTTTCTCGTCGCTGTTGGCCGCCTCGATGCTCAGCTCGTAGAGCTCCAGGAACTCCGCGGGGTCGGCGGTGTCATCATGGCGAGGAGGCAGATCCGGCTTGAACTTGCCTGGTCAGGCGACGCTACGCAGCTCGGGGGTGAAGGCACGGAAGCCGGCCGTGGTTGCTAGGGCCCGTCTTGGAGGTGGAGCTTGGTCTTGATGGGGTCCGCGCGCCGCCCCCGCGGGCAGCGCGCGGTCTTGGCGAGGTGGCGCGGGGAGCGCAGGTGCAACTTCTCGCGGCCGAGGAATCTCTTGGCAGCTTCTCTCTTCGCGCGCGGGCACCGGGCGTGGTGGATCACGCCGTGGGGCCGCGCGTCTTGGTGCCAAGGCACCGTCTTGGGGCAGAGGTGGTGGAGGCGCTCCATGAGCCACGTCGCCCGTGACTGGCGGAGGGCGAGGCAGAGAGTGGGATGGCGCCGGGGAGCCCCGCGCGGCGCGGACGAGCTCGGTGACGCGGTCGAGACAGTCCTCATAGAGGTCGTCGACCGAGCGATAGCGCAGGAGCTCGTTCGCCATGAGGAGCGCGGCCTGTGCATCCATGGGAGCGCGATGTGCGTGGGACGAGGAACCGGCTGGGGTCAGTGATGGAGTGGCGGTGCGGCCGTCCTGCCGCATCGATGGGTGCAGCGAGGACGCTTGCTGCTCGTTCCCCGCCGGGCCTGTGGCGGCGTTGGCGGCAGGAGACGGAGAACGACGAGGTGGCGCACCGACGGGAGCCGTCTGAGAAACGCGGGCGGTGAGGGCAGCCCGGCGCTCAGCTCGAGCACGGCGAGCGTCTGCCATGGAGATGACGGAGCGACGGATCAATGGAAGGGAAGCTACGGCGCACCCCTACCTGGCGCGCCAAATGTCGGATGTGGGGTTCCGACAAAACCCTTAAGGTACGAACTCTATGGTGCACACAAAGTTCTTTCCCTCCTACCGATCTACGCCCTAGCTCACTAAGATCTCGCGGACGAACTCGACGAACTCGCAACACAGAAAGACACGACATTTATACTGGTTCGGGCCACCGTTGTGGTGTAATACCCTACTCCAGTGTGTGGTGGTGGATTGCCTCTTGGGCTGATGAAGAACAATACAAGGGGAAGAACAGCCTCCTGAGGTTGAGGTGCTCTTGTGCTCGGTGACCTTGTGGGGGTGGGAACTCGATCAGTTCAACCTGCCTCTACTGTTGTGGCTAGCTCTACTTATGTAGGCCCTGGTCCTCTCCCAAATATTGAGCGGGAAGGGAGCCAACAACGGCGGGCAAATTTGAAAGGGGACAGCTAGTACAAGCTATCTTGACAAAAGCGGTCATCGCCTGCGAAAGGGTCTGGTGGTGACACCGTCTTGGGCTCCACGGTGACCTCCGTCCTGCAGGCCTGCTGGTCTTGGTCTCGTTGCACTGATATGGCAACCTTTGCCTGATGCCTCAGTACTCCGCGCTTGCGCTCGCTTCCTTAGCACCAAAGAGGGAACAAGGACACTACGCGTGCTGGCGCCCGCCTGTTGTCGATCGTCATGGCTCACGTCACAAGGGCCTCGTGAGGTTTCCCCGCCTTGATATCTCCTCTCCTCGCGAGGCAGCCTGGTGAGGCCGCTCCCGAGGAAGTCTTGTGTCGTCCGCCTCACGAGGCTTGGCCCCTCGCGAGGGTCTTGAGCGCCTTGTTGATGAAGATGGGTCGCCCAGGCCTGCTCGCATAGCCACGCCGTGGGTCGCAGGCAGGCAAGTCTGGGGACCCCCGTTCCCATAACGCCGACAGGTTCAAGCATCAATTTGGCTCAATTCTTCAGAACATGACTGTCACGCAGAACACTGTGAAGAAGAATCATTATTATGCGCATGAAATCTTCGATCGCACTTGGGCCATACTTTCTCATCTTTACAGTGATGAAGACCTCAAGCAGATGGACTTTCAACAGAACACTGAGTGGTCAAATACTCCCTCGAAGAAACTCAAGAAGGTCAAAGTTCCTCCACTAGTCACAAGTTCATATTTTCATCGCGTGAGACGGATGAAGCTGAGGACCTCGACGACACTGCGACAGGCGCTACATCGACAAACGACCCCGACAACGCTGGTGCTCCTCCATCGACCTCATAATGATATTCTTCAGGGGCAATAGTCCTCATTTTTTGTTCCTTTTGGTGATTTGATGACAAAGGGGGAGAAATTTGAGTTAGTCTTTAAGCAGTTCTTATATATGGGCTGTTTTTTCTCGTTAAGTCACAACTCTCGCTCTTCTGAAGTGCTTGTTTGTTGAGTTGTAAACTTAAGTCCGATGGTGGTCTGATACATTTGAACTGCTCTTTGCATGTGTATTTCCTCAAGTAACTTAATGCACACATGCTGAATTTCGTCAGACACCATTTTCCATCATGCATTAAAGTTCTTCGTATAATATGTTAAATGCGTGAATGGATTACAAGATATAGGGGGAGATCTCCATGATATTATTCTACAATGTGCAATTACAATCCAAAGCAAATTCCTCAAATATGCACATCTTCAGGGGAGTTCTTTTATATCTTGCAATAAATTCCTTAATATCAGTATTTACAGTTCATATTTTTATCCCTGTTGAAAACTAAACCTATTTGTCATCAATCACCAAAAAGGGGGAGATTGTAAGTGCATCTAGTGCCCCTTAGTGATTTTGGTGTATTGAAGACTTATAGGTTAAGGGACTAATGTGTTTGTGAGTGTACACATGTATTATAAGTCTCTGAGGAGTTTGATATTTCTGAAGAAACTCGACCCCTAATAATGAATGTCTTCATTTGAAGACTTTGGTTTTCTTGAAGACTTTGAAAATGAGGAA
The DNA here is from genome assembly GCF_018294505.1 of Triticum aestivum. NCBI lineage: Eukaryota > Viridiplantae > Streptophyta > Magnoliopsida > Poales > Poaceae > Triticum > Triticum aestivum. The sequence continues at coordinate 226,159,461 of NC_057805.1, forward strand.
ATTGGTGTGACCTTGAAGATATTGATATTGATTTGTGGACTATGAAGCGTGAAGACTTTTGTTTTCATAATTTCATTTTCCTTTCTTTGATTCATAGGAAACACCGTATTGTTAAAGGGGGTCGAGGTAAAACTAAGGAGAAATTTCCAAGTGATGCTCATCTCAAAGCCTACACATACCCAATCCTTTAAGTGAAGCCTTTGGAAATCTCATACAGCTCAGTCAATTTCCTCAGTGACAGAGACGAAGATCTTCTAGTCTCTGAGCAACTTCTTCTGACTGAGGAGTTAGGAATTCGCTAGTGCGGATTGCCTACAAGTGAAGAACATGATAGCCCTGAGGAATTTGCGAGCTCAAATTTCCGAACGTTGTTGTGCTACGCACCAGCTATCCGAAATATCTTATCTTCCTAACGGTCATATCATTAGGGGCATTTACGTCTTATCACGTCAGGCTGCTCCATGGATATAAATAGCCGCCCCCTCAACCACTAGCTGGTTGGCTACTCCATGAGAAACTGACACTTGTCATTTAGAGCATCCCATCCTCCGAGGACTTTGAGAAAAAATCACCAGTGACGAAAAACCCAAAACCCCAACACCTAAAACCCAAAGTGATTGAGCATCACTGAAGGATTGTTCCTACGTGGAACCGATGCTTGTTACCTTTCAAGACTGTGCATCTTCCTGATAGTTAGGCGTCAAGGTCTAGAGCATCCAAGAGGAATTGTGGATTGCCGAGTGGTCAAGTCTGTGAAGGTTTGGAAGTCAGTTGAAGACTTACCACGAGTGATTGGGTGAGGTCTGTGTGTCCTGGGACTGTGTGTCCTTTGGTTTAAATACCAAGCCTCTCCAATGAGACGCACAACTGTCACAAAAGTTGGAAGTGGTCTACCAAATCACTGTCTTCACTGAGCTACTGGTTATATTTCCTCAACCCTTTCATTGCCTCGCTCATGTGTTGATGAAATTGATCGTTACTGTTTGAAGACTTTGACTGAAGACTTTCTCAATTTCCTCAATCCTATTTGTTTAGTCACTTTGTCTTCTACCTGCTTATCCTATTCACACGCTACCTGTTCTGTGTATGTTTCAGTTCATCATGATGACTATGCTACTGTCTTGTGGTGCATGCACCTGAGTACTTATGCCGCTGCTTGTAGTTTGTCACATAGCTAATTCATCAAGTAGTATTTCCTCGGTGATGAATTTGTAAAAATTGCCTATTCACCCCCTCTAGTCGATATAACGCACTTTCAGAAGGGTTAATGATATGACTTTGCCGGGTGTGAGGAAGCTGACCTTGATATCCACTTCCAATATTGTCGTCCCAATGTTATCTTACTCCATATCTTGTTGGTCCATGCATCAGATGCTGAGGTGTCTAACTGGCTTTCTTCCTCTTCCATAAGTGGTGAGGTTGTTGGATTCTCATCGGTATTACATCATCGCACAGGTGTCTTCCATGAACTTGGCATCATGCTCACAGTATCTATAGCAACATCTATTTCCCGAGGCAGACTTGTGTTCTGACCGATTCTTGCTTCTGACCAAACTATTGTTGATCTGATTCTTGGGATGCCCTGGCTTCTGCTATCAACTCACTGTGTAATATCTTGTACCAGTGTCGTACTGAGAAAGATTGGACAGCTGGTGTTGGAAGCCATTGGAAGTATCGTACTAAGGAAGACTGAATAGCTGGTGCTCGAAGCTTTCGTCGGGCAGCTTGCTGAAGAAGACTGGGTATCGTACTTCAGAAGCTTCCCCCCTTAGTAGCTTGCTGAGGAAGACTTGATACCTTGTGCCGAAAGCTTTTGCGGTAGCTTACTGAAGAAGCATGAGTATCTTGCACGAGAAGTCATCCACATACCGTACTCAAGAAGATTGAGGAGTCTTGCAGCATCAGCTTCTTTGGTTGCTTGCAGAGTGAGAATGGTGTTCCTTATACAAGAAACTTCGGATTTTGATATGTGGACTGGTTGACATACATACCCATAATATTTTTGCTGGTGGTTACTGGTATGAAACAATTCGTCAAACTGTCCCTCTTTCTGAGTACTTGGACTCAAAATATACGGTTGGTCTTGCTCATGATTTGTCTTCTGGCTGATTTCATCATTACTGCTCTTAAGATTGCACATTAGTGTACCATTGATGTTGATAATCAATCCTGGATGTCTTCTGAATTCAGACCAGATATTCCCAATATATGTAGTATGCTGAGAATACCATAATGTTTAGCTGAGCTTCCAAATATTTGTCTCCGCACTGATTTTTCAACTCCGGTGTCGGTTGATGAGCAACTTTAATAAGGGGAAGTAATGTGACATCGAAGGCCCAAAGAAAGAAGCAAAAACGACTAAAACAAAAAGCACACAAAGCTTCAAGATTACACACAAGCAACATCACATTTTACTGCTATTCACATCAATAATGATGCATGCCTACTTAAGCACACAAATCTCACGGAACTTTGGTATTACAGTCTAATATGAAGTGGCGGTGTGCACGAAGGTGAATCCACGTGTGGAAGTAGTTGGTTTAAACAGAGCTACACCAAGCGTTGGCTTAACACTGGTTGCATCTGGACGGACTTAGAGCTGAGGACGGACTTTTTGATCATGGAGCACAACACGGAGGTCATGACCACATCATCATCAAGTGCACGGAAGGAAACCATACACGTCCAAAGAATGGGTGACTGGGTAGGATAGCGGTGGAAGACAAGGCTTGCTGGCATTGCCCTTTTTGACAACAAGGATTAGTAAGGGTTACCAAAGTGGCGAGTCGGAAGGCACGATTTGGGATAGAAAGATGTCTATCATCAAAAGAACAGGGGTGGTTGGCGGAAAGATATTGATGCGACACCTGAGCACAAATCCTGCAATTGGTGTCTCGAACACTTTGTACCTCGGCATCACTCCGTTGGGACAGAGATGATGCCAAACACTGAAAAGCAGGTATGCATAGCTGGAGGGTGCATGTAGTGGATCGAAACCGATGCCACCTACACTCACAAGATCAACGTTAGTGGCAAATTATCAAGTCTATATGCATGCTATGCGTCAAACAAATGCAGCAGACCGTCTAGATTGTATACTACTGTTTTCTAACGTCTGTGCGGACTAGGACGTCCTATAGCTAGACCTGCTCTCATACCAAAGCCTGTGGTACCCCGGCTCAGAGGAACCGGAACACCCCATATTCCAGCCCAGAGACCAAGTCTTCTGAAATACGACACTGCTTGGCATATAACAAATCAGCTCCTATTACAAATACTCGAGGTACAAAGGTTCTGATATTATAAAGGATCGCATCGGCACGGAGACACTATGCCTGCCAAGGTAGCTCTATGCTTTCAGCAGACCAACTCGTAGCAGCGGAACAACGACAACCGTGATGAACTCCACTCCGCAGGGACTCTGGCTGGGACGCATATCCTAGCTCGCAAGCTCGGGGTCCTCCAAAAGCAAGCAATCACGGCAGGAACTGCAAGCTGGCATGACACACCAAGTGAGTACTTTGAATGTACTCGCAAGCTCACAGCAACCAAAAGCAATCAAGACAAACAATAGCATGGAATTTATAGATTAATCATCCATGATGAGCATGATACTATGCTACCTCTTGAGCATTGTGTTGGTTTTCCCTTGAAGAGGAAAGGGTGATGCAGTAAAGTAGCGTAAGTATTTCCCTCAGTTTTTGAGAACTAAGGTATCAATCCAGTAGGAGATCACGCACGAGTCCCTCACACCTACACAAACAAATGAGAACCTCGCAACAAACGCGATAAAGGGGTTGTCAATCCCTCAACGGTCACTTATGAGAGTGAGATCTGATAGATATGATAAGATAATATTTTTGGTATTTTTATGATAAAGAGAAATAAAGATGCAAAGTAAAATAAAAGGCAATAGAAATAACTAAGTGTTGAAAGATTAATATGATGGTAAATAGACCCGGGGGCCATAGGTTTCACTAGTGGCTTCTCTCAAGAGCATAAGTATTTACGGTGGGTGAACAAATTACTGTTGAGCAATTGACAGAATTGAGCATAGTTATGAGAATATCTAGGTATGATCATGTATATAGGCATCATGTCCGAGACAAGTAGACCGACGCCTGCCTGCATCTACTACTATTACTCCACACATCGACCGCTATCCAGCATGCATCTAGAGTATTAAGTTCATAAGAACAGAGTAATGCTTTAAGCAAGATGACATGATGTAGAGGCTATGGTGTTGACGTAGAATCCCTCCGTGATCAATGCCCCCTCCGGCGGAGCGCCGGAAAAGGCCCCAAGATGAGATCTCACGGGTACAGAAGGTTGCGGCGGTGGAAATAGGGTTTTTGCTCCGTCTCTGATAGTTTGGGGGTACGTAGGTATATGTAGGAGGAAGAAGTACGTTGGTGGAGCAACATGGGCCCCACGAGGGTGGAGGGCATGCCAGGGGGGGGGGGGGGTAGGCGCGCCCCCTGCCTCGTGCTCTCCTTGTTGATTTCTTTGCGTAGACTCCAAGTGCTCTGGATCACGTTTGTTCCGAAAATCACGTTCCCGAAGGTTTTATTCCGTTTGGACTCCGTTTGATATCCTTTTCCTTCGAAACACTGAAATAGGCAAAAAACAACAATTCGGGCTGGGCCTCCGGTTAATAGGTTAGTCCCAAAAATAATATAAAAGTGCATAATAAAGCCCATTAAACATCCAAAACCGAATATAATATAGCATGGAACAATAAAAAATTATAGATACATTGGAGACGTATCATACTACTAGAACCACATGAGCAAGGCATGCGCATAATTCATGATATGAAGAGGATGGTACTAGTACTAGCATGCAGGGGAGGGTCAATGTCTAAGGTCTCATGGACCAACTTACTCTACTCAGAGGTTATCTCGTAACCACCATAAATACCCATAATACTTGCCGTCGTGATCATCACAAGATCACCTCATCATCATCAAGAATACTGTTGTGATCATCTCAGGATCACATTATCATTATCAAGAATACCATCGTGATCATCTCGTGACCACATAAAGATCATCCAACTTCTTTCCTCATCAAAATAAGGTTGTTTCATAGTCAGGTTATTATTACTGTCGACCCAAAGTGTGACCTACTACGAACTGGGCCCATATCCGTGGGTGCCGCTATCAATAGATTATACACTCTGTAGAGTTTAGTACACTATACCCACACTATAGAACCCAGGTCCTCATGCTCACCAACGGCGTTCTGACAAAACTGATCTATTGCACGACACTCTCCCGGCCATTCCGACCAATTGCCTTTGGGCTAAGTCATGGGTGGCCGCGGATGCCACTCTGGACATCTACCAACTTCGTGGTTGGCCACCGTCATGGCAAAACAAAACGGTCCCAAACGGCAACATGGGTACAACAGAATTTGGGCACACAAGGCTTATGGCCGCCTACCTGGTCAGGGTAGTGCACACACATAACCTTTCCTCGTTGGAGGCACTGGCGAGAGGCACGACAATAGATCGAATCAGGGCCTCCCATAAGACAAGTGTGGCTGCACTGGTGAGCTCGATTCGATGGCACTATGACCCAGGCAACAGATGTTCAAAGTTGTATTAAAGTCCGGTTTAACTTGAATGTAATGAGATGAGTCACAAAAATAGCATGACAATGCGTAAGAGCATAAAATCAAGATGAACATGGATGGGCAACATAACTATATATCGACAACAATAAATCATTCTCTACATGCAAATGAGCATGGCATACCGATGATCATGAATAGCACAAGTATAATAACACTTCAGATGAACATAGCATGATCACTAGCATTGGAAAATAATTACCAGAAAAGAATAAGATAATAATATTAGCAAGGAAGCATTTAACCAACTAGATGCAAATAATCATGGCATAAAGATGAGCATCGATTCACAAGCATAAATATAGCATTCAGAAAATATTAACATGCATAAAATAATTTAAATATTCAAGTGGAAAACCATGGCTACTACAAGGCCATCATGCAAGTGGTTGTCGTGGATTGCCTGGGAATGAAGAAGTCATCGGGACGAAGTGCGGAAAGCTCATGGAAAGATATCGCCGGACAAGTTTCTCTCCCAAAGGGGGCTGATTAAGGGCAAGGGAAAAATGGTCATTTTCAGAATGTTAGAACATTATGAAAATGTTACCAATGGAGCGTGCTCAGCGAATAGAGAATGTGGGCTTTTGAAACCTGAATCGGAGTTACGGTTGCGGATATATGGTTGTTCATTCATTGGGCAAAAAACAAATAAAAACTATTCATTTCTACTCATAACGGATGAACGTTCACAATATAGAGGTTTCGATCGAAGGCTAGAAAACTGAAAGCGAATGTTGGGTGAATTCGTCTTCGGTCAAAGAGAACATAATCTTGCCCGAAGAAGCACTAGAATACGTTTCCGAGAGCGGAAGATGTATTACATGCAATACGCCTCCACTTATCAAGCTTGACCGGGGCTGGAGAGGCTGGCGGGTGGGGTTGTGAGGGGAGTGGGGCTTGCCAGGCCCAACTCGTCTTCTTCCTCGCGTTATCCCCCCGCACGAAACAGAGGAGAGTAGAGCAGGGGCGCTGCCAGTGCTTTCTCGGCCGGCTCCAGCCACCTCCGGTCGAGGCGAGGCCACCGGTGGGACCGGGGCCGAGTGTCGTGTCCACCTGGGCGCAACAGCCACGCCGGGAGGGGCTGAGTGACAGCTGCACGCGGGGGCCACGACCAGGGGTGGCGACCGAACTTTGGGCGCGCAGCCACGGAGGCTCCGGTGACAAAACGATGGGAGGGGGAGGTGCGCCGGGGTGGAGGGGAGCTACTGGTGGAGGAAGGAGGAAGGAAAGGGCTCGGTGTGGCTTGAATTCGAGTGGGGCCGATGGCGGCCATGGCGGAGAAAGGCGATGAGGAGAGGCTCTGCTGCTCGAGGAGAGGGTTGTGGGTGGCGACAAGATGCGGAGGAGCTCAAGGGAACTACTTATATCCGCGGGGAGGGATCGGGAAGGCTCTGGAGCACGCGATCGACAATCCATGGAGGTGGGGACGGCGTTCCGGTCACGAGCGTGGCCAGAGCACCGCGTAGGACGTGACCGGAGAGGGGGCGAGGGGTCTAGGGCGAGGGCGACGACATGGCGAAGCTCCTGTACAAAGCTAGGCGTCGAGAGCTCGAGGGAACGGACAAAGATGGGGGCCCCATGTGCCAGAGCGCGCGGACGGGCATGCCAGTCGCGTAGTCACCACGTGAACGCGATGGTGACCAGTGCTCCGGTCGGCCCAACCATGTCTGGGAGATTAGTCATTCAACAGAGATTGTCAAGGAGCAAAGGAACAATATCAGGGGCTCAAGAATTGACCACAACTTGCTGGAAGACAAAGGAACATCAAAGTGTTTGTACTAGGGTGGGGGAGAATGGCCTAGTGAAAGATTCTGAGATTTGTCTGGGGTTGATCATACACTAAGATGACCATTCAGGACAAAATAGGAAAATATATAATCCTGAATTATTTTTGAACTGGAAGAGGATGTGTTTTGACATATTGGTGGAATATATGATCCCAACAATTTATGAGAATTTTGTGGGAATTTTGGGAATGGCATAAATATAGGTTGCCTCACAACCTGGGGCAAACAGGGTAATTCATTTTATTAGAAAAAAAGGAATATTCCCCAGAAAAAGAATTTTGATTGGGCTAAGATGGAAATGACATGGTCTTGGGATGGGTTTGAGGATGACAAGCCACTTGGGAGACTGAGAAGAGATGATCTTCCCAGGTTTCTAGACCACATAGCCACAGAAAAGCAATCCAAAGCAAAAATTCAAATAAATCCAAAGAAAAAAGAAAGGGCCAAAAATTAGGGTGTTACAAACCTCCCCCTTTAAAGAAATCTCGTCCTCGAAATTTGGTTGCTTAGGGAACAAGTATGAATATTTTGTCTCAAGGAAACCGTTTCCAACTCGGGTATCTTTTTTTCTTTATATATGATGTTCCCACTGAATTTCATATGAGTTAACTGCCTCGCTCTGGGTGGTTTGCCTCACTGTATCCATATTCTGACAAGTCTTACCTCATATGTTACTCTGACTCCAATTCTTTTCTATCTCCTGGCTTACCTCATATATTGTCATGACTGGCGTATGTCATCTTCCCACATGTTCGGCTGTGATTTCCAATTGATGTGTCATTCTTCTCTACAGCTGTTGGGGATATAATCCCATGACATAACTCACCATGGTTAGGTCGGGTCATTCAGGGCTGAGTAGCAAGGATTCAAGATGGGCTAAGGCGCCTAGGTCAAGACCCATTGGGCGGCTCATAGAATGGGCCATCTTAGGGCCCAACTTCCGAAGATGGCAGCTCATGGCCCTGAAGACCAAGTTGCGAGGAGTTTCCTTGCTTACGAGACAAGTTAGGAACATACCAAGTCACGGGTCATAGTACGACCCGGACTCTTGTAAGCCCTGGATCTCGACCTGTGTATAAAGGCGAGTCTCAGGGATAGATAGGACTAAGTTACAATCGATCAATAGCTAGGTCAAGCAATCCGCTCCCTTGTATTCATCTCCAAAGCAATAGGCAAAACAAGCAGGAAGTAGGCTATTACCTCGATCATGAGGGGCCGGACCTGGTAAACTCGTGTCTCTCGATTCTGCTCAACCCCGACAAACTAACCTCCTAGTTGCGATGGCATCACAACTAAGTCCTCACACTAGGACATCTGCTATGACAAAACAACGATAATTGGCGCCCACCATGGGGCAAGTGCACGGTGGTTTTGAGTTGTTGAAGGGCTCTTTCCTAGGGATCGAGGAATACGTCGTTGGTAGGATGACCAAGAGTCGTCGTGGCAAGCTCTACATCGATGACGCCGGCTGGGGCCCCGAGGCCGACTCAATCGAGTACGAGTACCGGGTCCCCTTCGGTGGAATCCACGTCTTCATCAGCAACATCAGCAGATCCGAGCCTAAGCCAGACACCTGCACCGACCTTGTCGAGCCAACTCGGCATGCGCAACCCGCCCGGTTCCAAGCCGGTCGGAAGCATGTTTTCGTTAGGTTCACGCAAGGCGTGGAACTCGCGGAAAAATCCGTGTCTAGAGGAGGGACTCGCATCTACTCCGATGGTGAATCTTCAACCGAAGAGAGAGAGTCAATCTACCAGCTTGAAGACGACAGGCTTGGGGGCTATTCTGATGGCAACAGTATTCCAAACCCCTACGAGCCGTTGATCCACCATCTTCATGGCGGGGACGGCGCCGACTCTCAACATCACGATGGCCGGAGCAACAGCAACGACTGGCCCTTCAAGATCCAGTTCAGCCAGGCCCCCGACTTAGGTTTTATTTGAGCTGATGGACACCTTGACATCCTTACTGGGGACCTAGGTCACGAAAAAACCCAGGCGGAGCGCAATACGAAGATTGCGAAACTTCAAGAACAAATGACAAAGGCCCAGGAGGATATCAATGTCGAAAACGCCAAGACGACTGCATTACAAGCTCAGGTTAATGCTAAGGCAGAGCGCCTGAAAGCGGAGGCTTGGTGTTTTAGTATTGATCACACATCTAATGCGGTTTACCAAACGAGATATCAGAACAGTTTACCTCCGGGTTACGAACCAACGCGTTTGTTTAACATTCCTGGGCAGGCCCAAGTACTCCAGGAGCGTCAGTTATACCCCAATTAACCATGGACGCACCCGGGAACAGAGCAGCAGCCCAACCTCACCAGCCAGAGCCGGTCCGGAGGGAAGAGCCAAGACCAAGCCCGCATTCGGACGCCACCTCTATGCTTTCCGACACCACCAGGTCACTTCTCCAACCCGGTGGATAACATGGTGGCAGCGGCAACTCGGCTTACCGTGATTCCTATCGCCGTCGAATCACCAGTAGTGGCTGAAACCCGAAACTCCATTGAACTATTGCAGACAACGATTGCTCAGCAGGCTAATTACTCTTACAGCCGACACCGTGTACACTCTACACCGCTGCTGAGTTGTAGCTACAGCTGGCATGCGGAGTCGCCAGAGGTTTCAAGCAGCGAACGATGCCATAACCTGCCCCAGAATAACCCGCCCCTTAACCCAAGGACTGATGCTTAGGTAATTATGGATAGTGCAAGGGCCTGTCGCAAGGTAGAGGCAGCAAACCAGGGGGCTTATCAGCCGCCCCCAGTGGTTACTTCAGCTTCTGTAGGAGCCAGGTCAAGTGCCAGAACCATTGGAATGCCGTGTCTAGTTTTGGCTTTACGTAACGAGCGCATGCCTATATTTTAAAGGTCCTCATAAAGTGCCCAATTACACAGCGGATCTCCCTTTGGAGGCTTTGATTGAAAGCTACGAACTGGCCATGGAGATGTTGGACATCAGTGAGGCGGTGTGTGTCAAGTATTTCACTATGATGCTGGAGGGGCTGGCTCGCGCATGATTGAAGAACCTGACCCCCAATTCTATCAACACCTGGACGGAGTTGAAGTAACGTTTCATCAAGAATTTTCAAGGAACTTGCAAGCACCCTATGACAATTGTTGATTTGCAGCACTGTGTGCAATGTGATGATGAGTTAGCCCACCATTGGGCTCGCCGGGTTGTGGCTATCATCCACTCTTCAGATAGCATCGAGGCGGCTCAAGCTGTGTTGCTCCTGGAGAAAAACTGTCATTTTCAGGCTCTTGTGCAAGAGCTCAGGCGGCTTAAGAGCAAGTGCACGTACATGGGCAATCTCATGGACGTACTTACCAGATATGATGATTCTGACGGTACGATGGATCCTTGTTCTGATGATGATAAATCTGGCAAGGGCAAGAAAAATGGTAGCAGCAAGGGACAACAGTAGCATGCCCAGGCGCAGAATGGTATTCATAACAACTATGGTAATGGTGGTAAGCACAGACACCCCGATGGTAGGTCAGATCTAGTGGCTAACACTAACACAGGGTATAAAAACCAGCGTCACAATGGCAAGCGGCCGTATAACGGAGGGAAACCCAAAAATTATGAGGAAGCCCTTAATGCGCCATGTCCAAAGCACAGTTGTCCTAACCAGCCATCTTCTCACGCTCGGAAGGATTGTTAGATCATGCAGGAGTACAGGAACCAATCAATTCAACAACATCATGGCAACGGCAATGGGCCGCCCAGCGGGTCAGGCTCACGCGGTTTCCAGGGAGCCGGCTTTAGTGGCGGCGGCTCAAATTCTGGTTATCAGAACCAAGTGAATCATGGTGGTCATAGTCAGCAGTCTGGTTAGGATAGTCAGCAGCAAAACAATCAATCTGGGTATCAGAGTAATCCTAAGCATCTTAACAATGGCCAATATCACGTTTTCACTACAAACACTTGCAAGCGTGACTGAAAAGTCTAGAAGCGGGCGGTCAACTGGGTTGAGCCGGCGGCCCCCAATATTTGAGGTGGTCTAAGCATACATTACATGCAGCCGGGCAGATCACCCGTACCGGATTGATGATCCGGGTCATCTATCTCTGGTGGTAGCCCCTCAAGTGGGCGGTCATAAGTTCACAAAGGTACTTATGGATGGTGGAAGCAGCATCAACATATTGTACTATGACACTTTTCGATGGATGAATCTGACAAAGAATGATCTTAAGCCATCCTCCACGGTGTTTCATGGTGTGGTGCCTGGCAAGTCGGCTTACCCTGTTCGAAAGATTGCTCTGGAAGTGGCCTTTGGTAATGAGTATAATTACATAGCAGAGACATTGTGGTTTGAGGTGGTCAAGATCAAGAGTCCTTATAATGCACTATTTGGACGGTCGGCTTACGCTAAATTCATGGCTCACCCTTGTTATATCTATTTGCAGCTGAAGATGCCAGGGCCACGAGGGACGATAACAGTTCACGGAAATCACAAACTCGCCCTGGTGTCCGAAGAAGGAGATGTTGCTTACGTAGAGTTGGCTTGTGCTACTGAGGAGCTTAAGTTCTATAAAGATAATGTTGACCCGGCCGATATGACCCCTCTGAAGAAACACACTACTAAGAAGGATCCACTGCTCAAGTTTAAGTCGGCAAAGGACACATAGAAAGTGGATTTTGTCCCTGGTGATTCTTCTCAGTAGTTTACCATTGGGACCGGGATGGATCCCAAATAGGAAAGCGCACGCATCGAGTTCATCTGTGAGAATCACCTTAATGGAGTGTACCAAGAGAATGCACTGAGCACCACCATAATCTGGATCCTAAGATGAAACTTGTCTGACAGTTCCTCCGTTGTTTTAACGAGGAGCGACGCAAGGCCATTGGAGAAGAAGTGGCCCGACTCTTAGCCGCCGGGTTCATCCTTGAGGGTTTTCACCCTCATTGGTTTGCTAACCCTGTGCTCATGCTCAAGAAAAATGGCACTTGGCGTATGTGTGTTAATTACACAGATCTAAATAAGGCTTGTCCAACTGATCCATTTGCTCTCCCCGTATTGACCAAATCATTGATGCCACGCCGGGTTGTCAGAGTTTGTGTTCCCTGGATGCTTATTCTGGTTATCATCAGATCAAGATGGCAGTGGAAGATCAGGAGAAGACAACCTTCATCACTCCCTTTGGAGCATTCTGTTATGTGTCTATGCCTTTTGGGCATAAGAGTGCTCAGGCGACTTACCAGCGGTGTGTTTAGAACTTCTTTCATGGGAAGATTGGACGCAATGTTCATGCTTACATTGATGACATTGTGGTTAAATCAAGGAAGAAGGTGACCTTCCTTGATGATTTGAAAGAAACTTTTGATAACCTCTAGGTTTACAAGATGATGCTTTACCTAGCCAAGTGTGTTTTTTATGTGCCCGCGGGAAAGTTGCTAGGTTTTTTGATTTTGTGAAGGGGCATCGAAGCTAACCTGGAGAAGATCGAGGCTATCGCCTCTCTGTCTAAGCCAGCATGTATCAATGATGTTCAACGCTTGGTGGGTCGTATTGTAGCCCTGAGCCAGTTTATAAGCCGCCTTGGGGAGAAGGTGATTCCCCTGTACCAGATGATGAAAAAGACTGATCAATTCGTCTGGAGTGATGCTGCTAATGAGGCTTTTGAGGCGCTTAAGAAGCAGCTAGCTGAGACGCCCATCTTGGCTGCTCTGGTAGATAAAGAGCCTCTGCCCCTGGACATGGTGGCTAATAGTAAAGCTGTCAGCATGGCAGTTGTCGTGGAGCGCAAAGAGGCAGGCAAAGAGTATCTGGTCCAGCGGCCGGCTTATTATGTCGGCAAAGTCTTGACGGAGTCCAAGCAGAGATACCCACATTGGCAGAAGCTGGTGCGTGGGGTGTTCATGCCTAGCCACAAACTCAAGCATTATTTCCTTGGGCATCCAATCACTATGGTCAGTTCTGCTCCTTGGGTGATATCATTCAAAATAGAGAGGCCACTGGCTGGGTTGCTAAGTGCACAATTGAGCTTGGGCCACATCATCTGAAGTATGTGCCAGAACAGCCATCAAGTCTCAAGCTTTGGTAGATTTTATCAATGATTGGACAGGGCTACAAACACCTGAGGAGAAGCCAGACAATACGTACTAGATGATACACTTTGATGGATCCAGGCAGTTGGAAGACTCGGGGGATGGAGTTATTTTATCTTCCGCACAAGGTGATAAGTATTGCTATGTCTTGAGACTTATGTTTCCCTGTACTAACAATGCAGCTGAATATGAAGCTTTACTACATGGGCTCCGTAAGGCCATGGGAATGAACTTGAGCCAGGTCAGATGCCTTGGCGACTACGACCTTGTTGCACAACAAGTATCAGGGAAGTGGGATTCTAAAGACCCGCTCATGGCGGCTTATCATCAGGCAGTGACCAATATTGTTGGTCACTTTAACGGTTATCAAGTGGATCACATAGACCGGCGGCAAAATGAGTCAGCAGATGCACTATCCCGGCTGGGTCTCAGCGTAAGCCGGTTCCCCCCAATGTGTTCCTTGATGCTGCATAATCCTTCTGTCAAGTTACCCTCAGAAGAAGACCTAGCCATCCCTGACCCGGAGGGGCAGTTGGTGGAGGATCTACGTGCTATTCCATATTGGACAAAGCCTTACATATCTTACCTGACTTGGGGCGAGTTGCCAGAAGATGAACTTTTGGCACGACAAATCATATGGCTGTCTAAATCCATGACAATTGTCAATGGCGAGTTACACAGATGCAGTGTGACTGGCATGTTCCAACATTGTGTGTCCCCTGATGAAGGCCGGGAAATTTTACAAGAAATCCATGCAGGATACTGTGGTCATCATGCCGGGTCAAGATCTCTCGTGGCTAAAGCTTTTCAACATGGTTTTTTTCTGGCTGACGGATCATGCTAATGCAGTGGACATTGTCCGTAAGTGTGATGGTTGCCAGAAATTTGCACGACAAGCTCATGTGTCATCTCAAGAATTGCGGATGATCCCAATAACTTGGTTGTTTGTGGTCTGGGGGGCTTGATGTGGTCGGGCCCTTCAAGACGTCTAAGGACAAGAAAACTCACCTTTTAGTTGAAGTTGACAAATTTACAAAGTGTGTTGAAGCAGAGCCAGTCAGCAATTGTGAGGTGGCGACTGCAGTTCAGTTTATAAATAGGTTGATCTTCCACTTTGGTTATCCTCACAGTATCATCACCAATAATGGGGAAATCTATCTAAGGGTGCTTTGAAAGAATGCTGTCAAAGGGAGCATATCCGGCTTGATGTTTCATCTATGGCTCATCCACAGTCCAATGGCCAAGCTGAGTGTGCTAACCAAGAGATATTATGACGGATCAAGCCCCGGCTCATGGTTCCTTTGGAGCGCACCCCAGGTTTTTGGGTTGAAGAGCATCCTACAGTTCTCTGGAGCATAAGGACTACCCCCAATAGATCGACGAGTTACATGCAGTCCTTCATGGTTTATGGTGCTGAGGCAGTTCTCCCAACTGCTATCCGTCATGACTCGCCCAGGGTGGCAGCTAACGTTGAGCCAGACAATGAGACGGCTCGTCAAATGCTTTGGATGCCTTGGAGGAGGGATGTGATCTCGCTGCGGCTCGATCGGCAATTGACCAGCAAGACCTACATCGTTATCATAGCCGCAGGGTTCGAAGTCACACTTTCCAGGAGGGCGACTTAGTGCTTCTTTTGATTCAGGATCAGACAAGCATGCATAATCTTTCACCTCCTTGGGAAGGGCCCTTTGTGGTTAGCATAAACCTCAATAATGGGTCATATTATCTCAGCGACATACGTGAGCACAATACGTACCTCTGAGGACGAGATCAACAGGCCTTGGAATATTGCTCATCTTCGGCCTTACTATACTTGAGCCATCGGCTCCAGTCATTGTACATACATATGATGTATATATCTTTTATTATGAAATATTATAAAGCCAGCATCCCCAAAACTCAGGGCCTCTATCATTTCATCTCATATATTGTACATGAGTCTATTATTTGTTGATCATATGTCCCTTAGGGGCTTCCAACTCATCGAGTTTAGCTTTCTCACCCTTTTGACCCGTCAAAAAACGCCACCTTATTGGTTAAACCTACCTGTATGCTTGATGCTACTCTGAAAGATGACCTGCCGTACTCTTGACAAGTCAATCTTTATGACCCTGAACTTGTCAAAGTTAAAACGGCAGATTAAGTCATGTGAGAGATGGCTTACGGAAAGCGAGGGTAGACCAAGGCTATCATGCCAGCTTCATCAAAGCAAGACTTGAGCCTCGAAAGCCGACTTACAATTTATTCCATATATATGACCATTGTTTATCTCTGTTTTTTGCAGGATAATTTAAAATCTTAATCACATTATAGCAATGACTATACATCTCCTGGTCAAAAGACCTCCAGGTTGCTTATGATGGCTATTGAGCCTTTACTGACCATGAGTCACCGGGTTATCAACCCTCAATTTCTTTTAAACAATCAAATATCATGACTATAAGTCGCCGGTACATAACTCTCCAGATTATTTCACACCAATTATGACTTGGTGGATTTTTTGCAGATGTCAGAGGTATCTGCACTTACAGGTTGCTACACGCAACTTATCAAAAAGAATGCAAGCAATGGTTGCATGATATTCAAACACAAGCTACCCAAGACGGGTTAGATAGGCAGGCATTGATCCAATTTTTTTTTCAAATAACAGACAGATAAGTGTTTGAACAAAAGTTAAATGTGCACGAAGGCATGGCAAGAGAAACCAAGTATTTCAACTAAGCCTATTACATGGCTACAGCTGAGCCCATAATATTCAAAGTTTTTTGGCAGAGTATAAACTACTCTTGCAAGACGGCCTCTGTGCCATCCGGGTTAGCACCTTGATGACCTCCAGTAGTTGAAGCTTCTGAGTTATCCTGCGCCGACTCTTTTGTTTCTTGAATCTAAAGGTTATCCAGATTCCAGTTGACATCCATTAGGGCTTCAAAGACCGGTTCATCATGCAGGATAGGAGACGGGTCAACATCAGGTACAAAGAGATGTTTACGCCGTTGAGGAGTGAAGTCAAATGATCTTAGTGTTGGAGGTGGCACTCGTGTGTTGTTGCTGTCATAAGTCGGCTGATATTTGTTCAACTCCATCTTTGCGACAAGATGACTTGCCAATGGTCGGGTCTCTTTCACACAATGAGCATAGTCAGATGGTGTAAATTCAGTCCCGTCATATTTATATTGTGGAAACCCGCCAGCCAACTCTGCGAGGTCCAACTCTGAGGCATAAGCTTTGGCCCAGCTTAGTGCAGTCAATTCTCTGATCTGGGCGGCTGACCTTGTTAGTTCTTCAATCTGTTTTGGGATGGTCAAGAGGCACCTCAATATGTCTTTTATGAATTGCACCGGCTCTCTTTCACCACTCACACACATGATAACATAGACTCTGCCAGCATAAAGTTGTTCTGCAAGGGAATACACAGCCTTCAGCTTCATAATGTTGTCCTGAAGATTGCGAGTTCTATCACCTGCATAAAAGTTGCAATGTGTGAGTCACCAGGCGAGTTAGTATTTCTTTATAACATGATGGATGACTTACCAAATATGGCTTGGATCATTTGGGTGATATGGCGCTTCAACCAGGCCAGTTCCTCAATCACTGGTGCCAATTGGTCTTCAGCGTTTTCTGCGCTTTGTATCAGGGCGGCTTTTTCAGTTTCAAAGGACTTCCTTTCTGTCTCAAAGCCCACCCTGATTTTTTCCGACTCTTCCAAAGAAGATTGTAGGCTTGATTCAGCCTTGGCCCTTAGAGCTTGTTTAGCTTCAAAGTCCTTTCTCAAGACGGTCAAATTTGACTTAGCCGTGCTTAGAGCTTCCTGCAACATAAGCAGGTAATTCAAAAGCTGGATATAATATCAAACCTGGTACTTGGGGGCTATGCCGATTCAGTTTCAAAGGAGAAGTCCCAAGCAGATTGCAAGCAATATACTTGGCACTTGGGGGCTAATGCATGTCATTTTTTCTATCTTAAAGAGTATAAGAAAGACCCGGCTCATCTCATAAAGATAAGCCAGCCCTTGAGGGCTACAAGGAATTTCTTTTCCTAAGCATATATTTGAAGAACCGTCTTACCATTCGCATGATAACCCGGCACTTGGGGGCTACATTACAAGAATTTTACATTTAATCTAAGTCTTAAACATACTCAAGTTTTCCTATGATCAAGACTTGGGGGCTACATAAGGACATATATATAATACTGGAAAGATGAATGTACCTCATATTTTCTTTTCATCATACTGACCAAGCCGGCTTCCAGATCCTGGCTTGTAGAGAGGCGGCTCAGATAGCCTGCATGTAATTCCTCTATGCTGAAATCCTCATAGCTGGGCAGTTCAAGTTTGCTTTTCCGCTTTTCAGACAAGAGCGCCTCAATTTTGGTTGTGGTTTTGGTTAGCACATTGGAGACCTCTTGAGGTTTATAAGACTCACCCATAATGGTAACTTCATCATTGTCCTTTTCAAGAGGAACATCTTGAGCTGCCTTGGTGGGACTCAGAGTTGGAGCACGACTTGGCGGGTTAAGGTTCTCTGTCGGGTTGGCTTCGGTATCCATAGCCTTAGTTCCGGCCGGTTCATTTGCTGCGGTGGTTCAACTTGACTGTCATGATAGCCTTCAGAAATATCACCATGGGCCTCAGGGGTCACCAAGGTCTGAGTCTCTGACTCACGAATAACTGGGTTTATTAAAGACTCGCCCACTATTCTTTTCTTGCTCTTAGCCATGGCCATGTGAACAAAACAGTGCAATCAAGATATATGTGATGCTAAGAATTATTAAGTGGTACATGATATAAAAGAAGTTTACCCTTGATTAATAACAAGAGGTGGAAGCTTGGAAGCGGTTGACTCGCCGGATGAGGGTGATGACTCCTGATAATTTGACTTAGAAGGATTAAGAGGCTGCTTGACAAGGCCGACTTTGGGTAAAGTAGGAGTTGGACTGTGTGGCACCTCGTTATGTCGCTTGTGGGCAGACGGTTCATGAGTTAACCTGGCCACCAGATCTCGAGAGCCGCCACTCCGAGTTTGGTGCCTCGACTCATGCTGAGTTTTCTTCAAAATAAAGTTTGGATCTAAATGAGCAGCGGGATGACAAAAGCTTTCTCGGAGGCAAGGATACTGAGCCGGAAGAGATGGAAATTACCTCAACATCCTCGGCCCGGCTTGTGGCTACTTCGCCCTGAGAATGTGAGGCATCAACAAGTACAATAAAGAGATGGCAAAGGGAGTCAAGCTCCACCTCTGACTGATTGTCAGCTTGTGGCGACTCGCCCCTTGCCGCCGACTCATCCACAGTAGTAGACTCTTTCTTTCTCTGAGCCGACGTAATCTTGATCTTGATCACCTGTGTTTTCTTCATCTTACAAAAGGGAGAGTCGGCCTGCATAATTGAACAAGGCCAGCAAGTGAAAACAATGGATAGATAAAGATTGATAAGCCGGACAAATAATTATGTATATACTTACTGGAGGTGCCGGGTTACGTTTGCAGAAAGGGTTCACCCCACTTTGTTGCAAGCAGCTTGAGACTCTCCAAGTAATTTCTTCATAATCTTAGGTATTTCGTCAGCATCAAGATCAATGTTGCTGTATCGTTGGGGTCGTCTAACCGCCAGAATAATTGCACATCAGATCACTGTGGTGACTCAATGGAAAGATCCTCCATGCGACCCAACATCGGGTTAGATCAACTCTAGTTAAACCATTGGCTAGCAAGGCTCTCAGCTTTGTATAAGCAGGGGCGGTTTCAGCATGCTCTTCTAGAATAACTGTCACGCCCAAGATGCGACCCTATCCTAAAGGAACTCAAAGGTCCCACCAAGGATAGAATCGCATCTTGAAGACGCTTTTGCAAGGTGGATATCATTACATCAAACCATTACATAATAGTTGGGGATACATACATAAGGCACAAACGCCCCAAGAATACATCAACATCATACAAGAGATCAACATCCGACTACGGATGGAACACAAACAGAAACTCAAACCATATCCACCCTGCTAGCCTAGGCTGCCGACCAGGAACGTAACCCAAGATCGACGAAGAAGAAGAATAACTCCAACACAAGTAAACATCGCTCTCGCTTCATGAGCATCGCATAACCTGTACCTGCAACTGGTGTTGTAGTAATCCGTGAGCCACGAGGACTCAGCAATCCCATTACCATGGGTATCAAGACTAGCAAAGCTTAATGGGTAAGGAAGGGGTAAAGTGGTGAGGTTGCAGCAGCAGCTAAGCAAAGTATGGTGGCTAACTTACGAAACAAGAGCGAGAAGAGGAGCTTAACAAGCGGTCGTCAACTAGTAATGATCAAGAAGTGATCCTGAACTCCTACTTACGGCAAACATAACCCAAAAACCGTCTTCTCCTCTCGAACAACCCCGAAAAGAGACAATCACGGTTACGCACGCGGTTGGTGTATTTTAGAAGAGTTTACTTCAAGTTTACTACAACCAGATATTAACAAATTCCCATCTGCCACATAACCGTGGGCACGGCTCTCGAAAGTTTATACCCTGCAGGGGTATCCCAACATAGCCCATTATAAGCTCTCACGATCAACGAAGGATATTCCTTCTCCCGGGAAGACCTGATCAGTCTCGAAATCCCGGTTTACAAGACATTTCGACAATGGTAAAACAAGACCAGCAAAGCCGCCCGATGTGCCGACAAATCCCGATAGGAGCTGCACATATCTTGTTCTCAGGGCACACCGGATGAGCAAGACGTCGGGTTGGCATAGACCCTGGTTGCCCAGGGGGCGCTGGACATCGCTCGGTTTGGACGAGCACTCGAAGGAGAATTGGCCTGGGGGGTAAATAAAGATGACCCTCGGGCTCCGGAAACCCAAGGGAAAAGGCTAGGTGAGGCAAATGGTAAAACCAAGGTTGGGCCTTGCTGGAGGAGTTTTATTCAAAGTGAACTGTCAAGGGGTCCCATAAATCACCCAACCGCGTAAGGGACGCAAAATCAAGGAACATAACACCGGTATGACGGAAACTAGGGTGGCAAGAGTGGAACAAAACACCAGGCATAAGGCCGAGCCTTCTACCCTTTACCAAGTATATAGATGCATTAATAATATAAGAGATATTGTGATATCCCAACATAAACATAATCCAACATGGAGCAAACTTCATCTTTACCTGCAACTAGCAACGCTATAAGAGGGGTTGAGCAAAAGCAGTAAACATAGCCAAACAACGGTTTGCTAGGAAGGGTGACAAAGGTTAGAGGCTGACATGGCAATTTGGGAGGCTTGAAGAGCAAGTGGTAGGTAGCGCAGCAGAGCGATAGAACGAAGCAACTAGCATAGCAATGATAGTAGTGAGATCCAAGGTGATGGTCATCTTGCCTGAAATCCCGCTAGGAAGAAGAACGAGTCCATGAAGAAGATGAACGGGCGTAGACGAACCAAGCATAGTCGAACGAATCCTCACGATCGCAACAAAACAAGAACTATCAAGAAGAAGCACACAACCGGAAAGAAGCAAACAACATAGTAAACAACCATGACATAAACATGGCATGATGCACAATGAAGTATGATGCATGTCCGGTTAAATGTTGTTAACATCGCAAGAGGTGAAGCATATGCAAACTATCTATTTAGGCAAGTTTAAATGAGGCCGGAAACACAAACAACAATTCCGGAAAAATCCCCATATGCATATTTCAAATTTGGTACTGTTCTGCCTAAACCATATTTTAGAATTGTTAAACAGCAAAAGTAAATGCATCATGTTAATATATGCATTTTTCTAGACAAGTTACATATATAATTTATTAAATTCGGAGCTACGATTATTTAGTTATGAAATAAACCATTTTAACATGACATATGTGCAGAAATGATGCAAACAGCAAGTTTAAATATTTTTAACATGGATGAAAGTTGCATATTGTGAAACTACACAAAATTCTAAGCATTTTACAAATTTAAAGTATTTACATATGATGCACGGTTAATTAAACATGAGCATTTTAAATGATGGCAATTTTCTGTACATATGCATGATAAAGAATAAATGCTCAAACGCATGGAACAGGAAAAAAAACATGCACGGGCCGAATTGCAGCACACCGCAGCTGCCCAGGAGTGGATCAGGCCCAACAGGCCATATGTGTGCACGCTGGGGAAAAAATAAACAAAAGTGTGCACGCTGGGAAAATATAAACAAAAGAGGGGCAGAAGAATTGGGGGCACCCTGGGATTTGATCCCAGGACCTCCTGCAAGTGCACGTGCGGGCTGACCAGCTGAGCTAGAGATGTGTTGCTGATAGAGACAGCATCCTCATGTCCAAGAATCATACTCGAAACGCTCCAGGCTTAGCCATGGAAGCACGGCCACAACCGACGATGACGGCGAGCGAAAGCGGCGGCTGTTGGGGTTAAAAACCTACGGCGGGCGTGCGGAAACTAAAGACAGTGCACGCGTGCTTGCGGAGAGCTGCTAGAGGGGCCGGAGCAACGGCATGAGCAAGGGCTCAAGAACAAGCTCAGGCAGGAGCACGTCTCGGCCATGCCAGCGAGGCACGGCGAGGCAGTGGCAGTGTGCATGAACGCGGGTAGAAACCTGCTGCCATGCAGCGAAGCACAGCGAGGCGAGGCGTCGGGCGAGCTGCCACACGAGCGCGGGCTGCGGGCGAAGCAGAGCAAGACACGGGAGGCGGCGGCGCTATGCACAGGGAGCGGCGGAGGAGGTCGGACCCGACGAACCAAGGATCAAAATGGCAAGCTGAAAGAGGGAATCGGTTCTACAGAACGATTCGTCCCTATTGGATGCACACGGGCAATGAGGAGAGGTCGGAACACTCGCCAGAGATGAGTTCCGACGGGGGAGCGCTCGGGCTCGACACAGATGGATGAAACAGGGCACAATCAGAGGAGAAGAACTGGTGGGGAGGTGCGTCTGCTCACATTGTGAGGCTCGACGGAGTCGTTCTAGCTCGGGGACGCAAGGGGCGACGAAAATGGCCAGTGACAAGTTCACTCGAGGAAGAAGACGAGACGACGGCGAGCAGAGAACGGCCTCCGGCTTGGTGTCCATGTCGCAGGGGAAGCAGAGGACACCGGCGCGCCGTCTTGACGTCCCGCGGCGCCGTAGTGGTCGGAGTCGACGAAGGCGACATCGGGGAAGAAGATGGACATGATGAAACAGACCGTGGTAGCCTCCAACCGCGCAAACAACGACGAAGCTCTCGGCTGTTCTCTGTTGAAAGAAGGAGAAACAGGGGAAGGGAAAGGGTGGCGGCGGCGAGAGGGAAACCCTAGAGGGCGCGGGTTGCTGTATTTATAGGAGGGCCAGGAGGCGTCGTGGGGTCGTGGTGAAACCACGATGGCCATGTGCGGGCGCCCCTGGAGGTTTTACTGTGAGAGAAAAGAGATCGGGAGGAGGAAGAAAAACAGGGGAAGGAGAGGCTGCAGGTGGGGCCTGGATGGGTGTCCAGCGTGAATTCACCACGGGAGAGTGGAACGAGGCTGCAAGAGGAGGGCTGGGCTGCGGGAGGCGCTAGAGCTGGGCCGGGCTCGGCTGGATCAGCGCTGCTTCTGCTGGGCTGCTCAGTTGCTACTGCTGCTTCCCTTCTTCTCTTTTCTTCAGACAGAAAACAAGACAGAAAAGCACATGTATAATGGAGAGGGTTGAGAGAGATATGAGAATATCCCTGGAGTCCAGAATTTATGCAGGATTTGAATAAATTGACTTGGCAATTTTTAAGAGGTAGAAAATAATCCAAGTTTGAATTAAATTCAAACTTGAGCCATTTTTGAACCCAACCAAAACAACTCCAAATGGGATGAAAGTTGGCAGAGAGGTGTAAGGCAGAGAGTAAGATTATCAGGAAATAAATGAACATTAATGGAGGAGGAAATAAGGTCACTTGCAAAACATGAAAGAAGAAAGAAGGGAGAGGGGATGATACATGGGCATGGCTTGAGAGAAGAGACAACAAGGACTGATGCACACACAACATAAAAGCCACACATAACATGAGGATGAGTGCAATGCACATGATGCTCCTAGCAACAACATGAATGGCCAATTGCAATATGACAAGAGATAGGCATGGCAAAGCAATATAACAAGTGAGATGAGCATGGTGCAAGAAGCAAAGATATGACAAGCACTCAACATGAACATGACAACAAACATATAGGAATGAAAATATGCAAAACAATTATGGTAAAGCATCAAACACACAAAAAAACACACGGCAACACTTAATTAAATGGAAGGCATCTAGAGCATCGGTCTCGGGGTGTCACAAGACTCCTCCAATAACAAAAGATCTCGCCCCGAGATCTTAGGAACGAGACGGAAGAAAAATGATAAGGTGAAACAATGGAGCAAGAGAGAAGATGAACAATGACGAGGGCACTCGGTAGAAAAGAGTAACGGCGAATATGACGAGAATCAAAAGCTCAAGGAATAAGATAGACTCTGGAACCACTCCGGTTAGAATAAGATAGGAAAGGGATAGGAACTCTGATTAAAAATGGAAGGAATAGAACATGAACTTCACAAGATGGAATGACACTTGACGAGATGAACAACGCAATGCCTGCGGAAGGATTGAGATAGTGGAATGAAAAGAACGGATGAGAGAACAACAACTTCCACCACGAATGAGTTGATAGCATCCTTAGAGAGGAACGGTAGAACGGAGTTGTTGAGATATTCAACAACAAAAGAATAAGCTTGTTGTGGACTTGTGGAAAAACATGTCAAAACTTGAGGTGAAACTATGCCACAACCGAATGCTTGAATAGCTGAGAAGAACAAAGAAATGCAAAACTCCACTTCAAAAGAATACGAAGAATTAATTGCACTTCGAGATGCAAGAATAATAATAATTGAGCTCCTCCAACAAGAATCTTGATGAACACTTGAAGGATGAATTAAATCATGAAGAACCACATGAAAAACTCCGGTAGCAAAAGGATGATGAGATAGAATTGAAGGATGAAAAGAATAAGATTAAAGCCTTGCAGTGATTTAGATGGAGCTTCCGACGAGAGAAGCGAGTAAAGCTTGGAACTCCAGAAAAGAAAAGATGAAAACACTTCGAACCGCGAAATTATTCATCATGGACAAACTCCGAAGGAAGGGATTACTTGACGCCGATGAAATAAGAATAAGAATTACGTTATGCTTATCCTCATCAAATTAAATTGACGACAAGCAACGGCTTTGCATACTACTTATTCTTGTTGAAAAGGATTAAGGGGAATCTGGCACAACCTTGAGGAAGGTCTTCAATGAACCACCGGTAGGATTTGAAAGAACGAATGAATTGATATAACGAAAAAAAGAGAGGAATGATTAAGGAACCACCATAGGAATTCAAAAATGACTGATGAAAGAGAATGAATCACCGGGAAGAACTAGAACAAATATGCTCGAGGGGATTTAGATGCAAAAGAACAAAGAGATCACGAGATGGTTAAAGAATACTTGACAGAAGCGCCGGGATAATTGGATAACGGTGGCTGAAATGTGAGCACGAAGAATTCTTCTGGAATGATGGCCTCCAGTGAAAAGAAACAGAAAACAATTTCTAAAATACTCTGGATGGGCAAGGAAAGAATCATCTGACAAACGAAATAATTGAGAGGATAACAAGAAGCTAGAACCACAAATCTTCGGAAGAACGGACAAGATTTAAGAGAAACTCTTCTTCGGTCTTCAATTGTAAAGAATGATGATGAGAAACACCACCAAAATTGTTGAGACACTCCGGATGAATGAAAAGAGGAAAGGTTGAACCAGCAATGAAAAGAATTTGAAAGCGATCTTGGAGAAAGCATGTGACTGATGGAACCCATTCTTATGTCACACTTTGAAAAGAATTTGAGAATAACTCCGGAATAATTAGAAGAGTCAGGTAAGATCCTAGGAAAAGACCTGTGGGTTAGGGCCCACTAAAGAGAAAACACCGTTGGAAAGGATTGTTGAAGAGATAGATGATGCACCGGAACAATTGAAATATTTGAATGAGGTGACTACCTCGAATTAATTGGAACACAGACGAATCTCCTGAGATGTCTTCCGCACTCCAGAACGGTTAAATGGCGAGAGGCGAACGAGCAAGGGGAACACTTGATCCAAGGAAAAGAATATGATCAACCCAAAAAAAACTTGAATTGAGTCCACCGGAAAAGAAAGATATGAAGAATGACGAACTAGACAAGAACTCACCGGTTGAAACAATTGACGAAAGACTGAAGAGGCTCCCCACGAATGAAATTGATGGTCGAAAGAGACTCAGACTCCGGGAAGAAAAAGGGTGGGAGGGCGGGAAAACAAAGGCAACTTGGTAGGGCGAACCGACGAATAACTTAAAGAGAAAAACACTGGTTGAAATAATTGGGGAAAGAATGCAAAGGCTTTGCACGAGTAGGATGGATACTCGATTACGGACTCCGGCTCTGAGAAGAAAAGGGGTGGGCAGGTGGTAAAAAGAAAGTCAACTGAGGACGGGGAAAACCTCATCGCTGAGGAAGAACTGAGGCCTAATCTTGCAAAAGATGAAGAGGATAGAATGAACTTGACGAGAAATGCACCGGATGAAAAGAGCTGAGAACCAACGATCGAAAAACCAACTGCGTGATCCTAAAGAAAATTTCAAGGGGAAGAGGAGCATATCAGAACACCTACGTCAAGATTTCTCACCAGAGCGATGAAGGGGCTGAGGAGTAAAAAGAATTCCTACTCTCCGATATAACTAGACTCCGAAAACAGTTTCTTCTAGACTCGACAACGGCCAACTACGAACAATCAAGGGGGCTCCTATGGTCGGTCGAGGCTCTGATACCAACTTGTCACGCCCAAGATGCGACCCTATCCTAAAGGAACTCGAAGGTCCCACCAAGGATAGAAGCGTATCTTGAAGACGCTTTTGCAAGGTGGATATCATTACATCAAACCATTACATAATAGTTGGGGATACATACATAAGGCACAAACGCCCCAAGAATACATCAACTTCATACAAGAGATCAACATCCGACTACGGATGGAACACAAACAGAAACTCAAACCATATCCACCCTGCTAGCCCAGGCTGCCGACCAGGAACCTATCCCAAGATCGAAGAAGAAGAAGAAGAACTCCAACACAAGTAAACATCGCTCTCGCGTCATGAGCATCACATAACCTGTACCTGCAACTGGTGTTGTAGTAATCCGTGAGGCACGAGGACTCAGCAATCCCATTACCATGGGTATCAAGACTAGCAAACCTTAATGGGTAAGGAAGGGGTAAAGTGGTGAGGTTGCAGCAGCGGCTAAGCAAAGTATGGTGGCTAACTTACGAAACAAGAGCGAGAAGAGGAGCTTAACAAGCGGTCGCCAACTGGTAATGATCAAGAAGTGATCCTGAACTCCTACTTACGGCAAACATAACCCAAAAACCGTGTTCTCCTCTCGAACAACCCCGAAAAGAGACAATCACGGTTACGCACGCGGTTGGTGTATTTTAGAAGAGTTTACTTCAAGTTTACTACAACCAGATATTAACAAATTCCCATCTGCCACATAACCGCGGGCACGGCTCTCGAAAGTTTATACCCTGCAGGGGTGTCCGAACTTAGCCCATTATAAGCTCTCATGATCAACGAAGGATATTCCTTCTCCCGGGAAGACCCGATCAGTCTCGGAATCCCGGTTTACAAGACATTTCGACAATTGTAAAACAAGACCAGCAAAGCCGCCCGATGTGCCGACAAATCCCGATAGGAGCTGCACATATCTCGTTCTCAGGGCACACCGGATGAGCAAGACGTCGGGTTGGCATAGACCCTGGTTGCCTAAGGGGCGCTGGACATCGCTCGGTTTGGACCAGCACTCGAAGGAGAACTGGCCCGGGGGGGTAAATAAAGATGACCCTCGGGCTCCGGAAACCCAAGGGAAAAGGCTAGGTGAGGCAAATGGTAAAACCAAGGTTGGGCCTTGCTGTAGGAATTTTATTCAAAGCGAACTGTCAAGGGGGTCCCATAAATCACCCAACCGCATAAGGGACGTAAAATCAAGGAAAATAACACCGGTATGACGGAAACTAGGGTGGCAAGAGTGCAACAAAACACCAGGCATAAGGCTGAGCCTTCCACCCTTTACCAAGTATATAGATGCATTAATAGTATAAGAGATACTGTGATATCCCAACATAAACATAATCCAACATGGAGCAAACTTCATCATCACCTGCAACTAGAAATGCTATAAGAGGGGCCGAGCAAAAGCGGTAAACATAGCCAAACAACGGTTTGCTAGGAAGGGTGACAAAGGTTAGAGGCTGACATGGCAATTTGGGAGGCTTGAAGAGCAAGTGATAGGTAGCGCAGCATAGAGATAGAACGAAGAAACTAGCATAGCAATGATAGCAGTGAGATCCAAGGTGACGGTCATCTTGCCTGAAATCCCGCTAGGAAGAAGAACAAGTCCATGAAGAAGACGAATGGGCGTAGACGAACCAAGCGTAGTCGAACGAATCCTCACGATCGCAACAAAACAAGAACTATCGAGAAGAAGCACAACCGGAAAGAAGCAAACAACATAGTAAACAACCATGACATAAACATGGCATGATGCACAATCAAGTATGATGCATGTCCGGTTAAATGTGGTTAACATGGCAAGAGGTGAAGCATATGCAAACTATCTATTTAGGCAAGTTTAAATGAGGCCGGAAACACAAACAACAATTCCGGAAAAATCCCCATATGCATATTTCAAATTTGGTACTGTTCTACCAAAACCATATTTTAGAGTTGTTAAACAGCAAAAGTAAATGCATCATGTTAATCTATGCATTTTTCTAGACAAGTTACATATATAATTTATTAAATTCGGAGCTACAGTTATTTAGTTATGAAATAAACCATTTTAACATGACGTATGTGCAGAAATGATGCAAACAGCAAGTTTAAATATTTTTAACATGGATGAAAGGTGCATATTGTGAAACTACACAAAATTCTAACCATTTTACATATTTAAAGTATTTACATATGATGCACAGTTAATTAAACACGAGCATTTTAAAATGATGGCAATTTTCTGTAAATATGCATGATAAAGAATAAATGCTCAAACGCATGGAACAGAAAAAAAAAAACATGCACGGGCCCAATTGCAGCACACCGCAGCTTCCCAGGAGTGGATCAGGCCCAACAGGCCATATGTGTGCACGCTGGGGAAAAAATAAACAAAAGTGTGCACGCTGGGAAAAAATAAACAAAAGAGGGGCAGAAGAATTGGGGGCACCCTGGGATTTGATCCCAGGACCTCCTGCAAGTGCGCGTGCGGGCTGACCAGCTGAGCTAGAGATGTGTTGCTGATAGTGACAGCATCGTCATGTCCAAGAATCATACTCGAAACGCTCCAGGCTTAGCCATGGAAGCACGACCACAACCGACGATGACGGCGAGCGAAAGCGGCGGCCGTTGGGGTTAAAAACCTACGGCGGGCGTGCGGAAACTAAAGACAGTGCACGCGTGCTTGCGGAGAGCTGCTAGAGGGGCCGGAGCAACGGCATGAGCAAGGGCTCAAGAACAAGCTCAGGCAGGAGCACGTCTCGGCCATGGCAGCGAGGCACGGCGAGGCAGTGGCAGTGTGCATGAACGCGGGAAGAAACTTGCTGCCATGCGGCGAAGCACAGCGAGGCGAGGTGACGGGCGAGCTGCCACACGAGTGCAGGCTGCGGGCGAAGCAGAGCAAGACAGGGGAGGCGGCGGCGCTGTGCACAGGGAGTGGCGGAGGAGGTCGGACCCGACGAACCAAGAATCAGAATGGCAAGCTGAAAGAGGGAATCGGTTCTACAAAATGATTCGTCTCTATTGGATGCACACGGGCAATGAGGAGAGGTCGGAACACTCGCCAGAGATGAGGTCCAACGGGGGAGCGCTCGGGCTCGACACAGATGGACGAAACAGGGCACAATCAGAGGAGAAGAACTGGTGGGGAGGTGCGTCTGCTCACATTGAGGGGCTCGACGGAGTCGTTCTAGCTCGGGGACGCAAGGGGCGACGAAAACGGCCAGTGACAAGTTCACCCGAGGAAGAAGACGAGACGACGGCGAGCAGAGAACGGCCTCTGGCTTGGTGTCCATGTCGCAGGGGAAGCAGAGGACACCGGCGCGCCGTCTTGACGTCCCGAGGTGCCGTAGTGGTCGAAGTCGACGAAGGCGACGTCGGGGAAGAAGATGGACATGACGGAACAGACCGTGGTAGCCTCCAACCGCGCAAACAACGATGAAGCTCTCGACTGTTCTCTATTGGAAGAAGGAGAAACAGGGGAAGGGAAAGGGTGGCGGCGGCGAGAGGGAAACCCTAGAGGGCGCGGGTTGTTGTATTTATTGGAGGGCCAGGAGGCGTCGAGGGGTCGTGGTGAAACCACGATGGCCATGTGCGGGCGCCCCTGGAGGTTTTACTGTGAGAGAAAAGAGATCGGGAGGAGGAAGAAAAACAGGGGAAGGAGAGGCTGCAGGTGGGGCCTGGACAGGTGTCCAGCGTGGATTCACCACGGGAGAGTGGAACGAGGCTGCGGGAGGAGGGCTGGGCTGCGGGAGGCGCTGGAGCAGGGCCGGGCTCGGCTGGAGTAGCGCTGCTTCTGCTGGGCTGCTCAGTTGCTACTGCTGCTTCCCTTCTTCTCTTTTCTTCAGACAGAAAACAAGACAGAAAAGCACTGGTATAATGGAGAGGGTTGAGAGAGATATGAGGATATCCCTGGAGTCCAGAATTTATGCAGGATTTGAATAAATTGACTTGGCAATTTTTAAGAGGTAGAAAAATAATCCAAGTTTGAATTAAATTCAAACTTGAGCCATTTTTGAACCCAACCAAAACAACTCCAAATGGGATGAAACTTGGCAGAGAGGTGTAAGGCAGAGAGTAAGATTATCAGGAAATAAATGAACATTAATGGAGGAGGAAATAAGGTCACTTACAAAACATGAAAGAAGAAAGAAGGGAGAGGGGATGATACATGGGCATGGCTCGAGAGAAGGGACAACAAGGACTGATGCACACACAACATAAAAGCCACACATAACATGAGGATGAGTGCAATGCACATGATGCTCCTAGCAACAACATGAATGGCCAAATGCAATATGACAAGAGATAGGCATGGCAAAGCAATATAACAAGTGAGATGAGCATGGTGCAAGAAGCAAAGATATGACAAGCACTCAACACGAACATGACAACAAACATATAGGAATGAAAATATGCAAAACAATTATGGTAAAGCATCAAACACAAAAAAAAACACACGACAACAACTTAATTAAATGGAAGGCATCTAGAGCATCGGTCTCGGGGTGTCACAATAACCCAGTTAGCAATGTCAAAATCCATAGGAAGACATTCAGGTCTATAACCCGGCAAGGGATTCTCACCTGCTGGAGCTGTGTTTCCGTAGTAGAACCAAGTTTTAATCCATCCTTTGGGGTGACTTG
Organism: Triticum aestivum; assembly: GCF_018294505.1. Classification (NCBI taxonomy): domain Eukaryota; kingdom Viridiplantae; phylum Streptophyta; class Magnoliopsida; order Poales; family Poaceae; genus Triticum; species Triticum aestivum. The sequence goes on from NC_057805.1 coordinate 226,190,396, forward strand.
GAAGGGTGACTGGAGGAAAGCAACCATCTCTCTGCCTCTGAATTGAGACTCCGCCGAGTTCTAGATAAGGGCCATCAGTAAATTCTGTTTGGCGGTTGATATAACATAATTCTTTATAGAGAGGAATAGTGGGTTCCATTTGAAGATACACCTCGCACAGAACTTGGAGTTGGCACAGATTGGAGATGGAATTGGGAGCAAGGTCTTGAGGATGAAGGTCAAAGTAGCTTAAGACATCCCGGAAGAATTTTGACCCGGGCAGAGAAAAGCCTCTAAGGAGATGGCTTGTAAAAACCATAACCTCTCCTTCACCGGGTTTGGGGATGTCATCTCCTTAGCCGGCTCGCTAGCCGATTTCTTCCTGAGCCGGTAAAATGCCTTGTTCTGTGAAATCCTTAAGTACAAGATCAGAGACCTGGGAGGGCACCCAGTTGCAAATTGTGGTCTTTGACATGTTGAATCGCCTAAACAAGACTAAGAATTGCAGAAATATGAACGACGGGTTATTTATGAAGTGAGAGATAGTTACATCAATTGCATGGTAAGATGGTTATATGAGCTGCGGTTAAAACGGGATGGCATCATTTTCAAATAACGGATAAGCCTCCCAACATGTGAGCCGGTTTGACGACAGAAGCAGTTTCTAACTATCCGGCGAGTTAGAATACAATGATGAGCCACCGACAATATTAATACGGCTTAATTGAGTTGGAGATTGCTAAGTTTGCTGCTAAGTATGGGACCTACAGGTTTCTATTGAAGCATCTATTATTGAAGATCTACAGACACTTCAAAAAGTGATAATTATTACTAAACCTAAACCGAAGCCTTGAAGAAGTGGTAGCTCAGACTTATGGGTTCCTAAGGAGATTTGAGTACTATAGATGCAAAAATAGTGCCGCCACTCACCCTGCTCTGTTTCTATGGAAAGGTTTGCTAAAACTACGTCTATGCTAGTAATGGTGATGAAAGGGGTGATGAACTCCAATGAACTACCATGGAAAAGGTAAGGATCTACGGAAAAGAGAATGGTGTACCTAAAGGTTGCAGAAGGCGGCGGAGACGCCGGACTGAGCTCCGGTGGGGGCTGAAGGGCGCCGCAGTCCTAGATGGGTTCACCGGGGGCAGATGAACAGCGACGGCGGAGTGGAGAAGGGCTTCGGCTCGAGGAAGAAGAGGAAGCGGCAGAGGCGAAGTGAAAGTATAAAAGAAGGGCTAATGGAGATCAAAGAGCGGATAAAGAAGACCAAGTCAATATACGAGACACTAGAGCACCACCTTGCGAAGGCCTCCCTTGCCGGGCAAGAGGGTTTGGCCAGGTCGATACCACCCCAGGGCAAGTCCAAGATTACCCCGGCAGGCTTGCCTGGCCGCCAAGGGCAAGAACTCCCACCAAGGCGCCACCGCTCCACTGCACCACAATGCAAATCCCTCATCAATGCGGTGTCGAGCCTCCAAATGATTAAGTGGCTTCCACTAAGCACATGGCCGCCCATTAGAAGACAGGTTATCCTCACATGAAACCCGAATAGAGGCGTCTAGAATAGATAAGCAGAAGATGGTTAAGCGGTACAACAGGCTTGCCGGGATTCACCCTCAGCATGACACCTAGCACTGCATTTAATGCACTTTGTCCTAACTACCAGAGTTAGGTATGATAGCACAGTTAGCTATCTAATCATTAGCTAATGACTATTCTGCCACTATGGTTACCCCTAGAGCTATAAAAGGAGGCCCATGGCAAACTAGAGAGGGATTCTGACCCCCTCACACTTGTACGCATGTAGCTGCTCCCCCGAGGCAACCTTGCCGGGCTTGAGCATTGCGTGTTGTTGTGATTCCATCATCCAATCCACCAAAAGTAGCTATTTTTTTAAATAATACATTTTTTTATTAAATTACACAAATATTACACCGAAAAAATATTTTTCACAAATAATACACCGTCGGCCCCCAGCAGGCTGACTGGACCTAATCGGCCCACAGTAGGCCGATCGGCTTGCTGCTGGCCGACTGCTGGCCCGCCTGGCACGCGTCGGCCTCGGATTGGGCTGGCCACGTCGCGAGGGGGAGGGAGGGAGGGAGCTGTCGGCATGGGCGTGCCCCTGTCGGCCTATCGCGGGCCGATCAGCCAGCAGCTGGCCGACAGGGTGCGGCCCCACCTCGCGTGCGGCTGGCCGGCTCCCTGCGGCCTTATCCTCCCCTTCCTCCCTTCTTCTTCTGTTCTTCTTTTGTTCTTACCTTCTCCTCTCTCTACACAAAAATGCCACCAATTTATACACCTAAATGAGCAAGTTTTTTGCGATTTTGGCACCGTGAATGGATTCAACTCAGTTAGGGCAGCCAAAAGAGGTCTCGATCTACTGATGGGGTAGCTCGTGGTGGTCGTGGTGAGCATTTTGGTGGAGGTGGTGGTGGTGAAGTTGGGGCAGTGTGGTGGAGGTGAAGCTCGTCGTTCGTCGTTCTTCGTTGGAGGCGGAGCACCGGCAGTTTGGTGGCCGCCGTTCGTCGTTCTTCGTGCGCACGCATGCTTCAAGGGTATATTTCAGCAAACATTTTATTTTTCGTAGGTGCTCTGGTAGTATTTGTTAATATGTTCCGATGTGAAATAAATTAGGTGTGCGATTATTGTTATTTGCCCCGGTAGTATACGTAAATATATTTAGATGTCAACTAATTAGTTGTGTAAAAATGTGTAGTTGCTCCGGTAATATTCCATACTATATGTGGATGTCAAGTATTTAGGAGTGTCAGTATTTGTAGTAGTTCCGAAAAAAGGTCCGTAATATAGGCAGTCCAGTCAAATATATTAATCTGTCAATATTTGTAGTTGCTACGGCAAATATTCGTAATATACTTGTAGGTGTGTGAATTGTATTAGTTGCTTCGTTAATATTCTGATATATATATAGCTAGGTAATATATAGACATGTCTAATATTTTTTAGTGGGGGTATATTAAGTTGTTGCTTAATACTTGTATTTCGTTGTTGAAAAAAAATAGGTGAGTCGAGATGTCCGATGTAGTGAAGTTCAGATTTTACTACGGTCCTGGTACTGTCCAAACAACTGAGATGGGAGCAGATCTGAGTGAATTTACTCACATAGAGCTGCCAATGAGCGCACCACAAACATGGTATGTCAGTGAGTTGAAAGAATGGATTGCGGCAAGTTTAGGTCTTGATACTGAAACACACACCGTCGGTGTTCATGCATTGTGGACATGGTCAAGTTCAATAATTTACTTTTATTTGAGGCCAATAGAGGGAGGCTCCGATTGGGTGCGGTGGTTACAAGGTTGTGAACGAAGGGGATGCAATCCTGTTGCTTTAGTGCTTCCCGTCGTGAAGGAGGTCACTGCACATGAAGGCGAGGGTGGCTACGAAGGACAGAGCAGTCAGTTAGAAGGAGGAAATGCTTATGGTTACGAACAAGGACAGAGCAGTCAGGTAGAAGGAGGAAATGCTTATGGTTATGAACCAGGGCAGAGTAGTCAGGTATAAGGAGGAAATGCCGATGGTGATTACAATGGCGAGGTGGACGCTGACGAGGTAGATGGGCACATGCAGAACCAGATGGAAGAAGAAAACACCGATGTTGAAAGGGGTCATGCCGATGATTCTGACGAGTCAGATGAAGAAGAAAATGCAGAGAAGGTCCCGAATCCTGCATCGTGGAATCATGACTTCTCATCTGCAATGACCGTGAATGATGGACATGATTCAGCCTGGCAATATCACCAGAACAATATTGCGATGGGTGCTATGTATCCGAACAAGCAAGCCCTGAAGGATGCAATAATTAATTGGGCAATGTCCACGCAAAGGGTTTTCACAGCTCAGGTGTCCAGTCAGAAATTCCTGACAATGGTATGCAAGAATGCAGATTGTCCCGCCAGGGTGCACGGCTTTCTCCCTAAGTATGGCACAAGTTGGGTGATAAGTGACTTAGTTAATCACACTTGTCTTATTCCCTACATCCCTCAAGATCATGCCAACCTTTCATCCACGCTTATTGCTCGGTTGTTTTACGATGAGATAGTGCAGGGCAAAGCTATGGAAGTGAAGGCAGTCCAGACAAAAGTCTTCGCCAGGTTCAAGTACAGAATTTCTTATGGCAAGGCTTGGAGGGCTAAGAATGCGGCGCCTGAGAGGAGATTTGGTTCTTATTTTGATGCATATGACTCTGTTGTCCACCTCCTCCACACCCTGTAGCAGCGGAATCCAGGCACCTATATCGATATCCAAGACATGTTCATGCCAGAGTTCCCAACTGTGAGGGTGTTGCATCGTCTCTTCTTCTCTTTTGGTGTATGCATCGAAGCTTTCAGGCATTGCCGACCGGTGATATGTGTTGATGGTACTTTTCACACAGGCAAGTGCAAGGGTCAGATCCTGACAGCCATAGGTCAAGACGGCCAAAATCAAGTCGTCCCACTGGCATTTGCTTTTGTGGAGAGTGAGAACATTGAAAGTTGGACCGTTGGAGGTGAGAAACGCCTCGCCATCGACGGGTCCTTGCTGAGCTGCTTAGTGGACCGTTGGAGGCCAGAGACCCACACGTTTCACTTCCGATGGGGAGAGATGCCTCCTACTCTGGAGGATGTGTCACTTTTGCTCGGACTACCGTTGGCAGGTCATGCCGTAGGACCGTTGGACGCACCGGCTGGTTGGGAGCGAGCTCTTACACAACGTTTTCATGGTGTATTTCCGGATGCTCCGGATCCGGTATGGGAGCATCACGGACCTAAGTACGAGCGGTTGCTCAATTTCCGGGTAATTTCCCCTATATCTTATCTTCAAGTTATCATGCATACGGTTTTACAGAAAATAACTGCGGCTTACTAAAACTTTCTATTTGCTTAATGCAGATTCAGAACTTCCGGGCGCCGTTGACTGCGGAACAGATCACTCGGAGCCTGGAGGCTTACTTAATGTGGCTTTTCGTTAAGGTGATGTTCACAGAGAACCATGTCACCACTATTAGCGCGCTCTACATCCCTATGGCACTCGAGATAGCGAGCGCTCAGACGGCTGATCAGATCAGACAGAGGAGTTGGGGTTCGGCGGTCTTGGCGGCTACATACCGAGGTATGTGCAACGGTTGCCAGCTTACATCGAGAAAGCCAGCCCTTCTTGGATGCCCTCTATTCCTACAGCTGTGGTCGTGGGAGAGGTTCTCTATAGGGCGACCAGATGTACGTGTTCGTGAGCCTATAGACGTTATGTTTGATGTTGACGGCATCGACATGCCTACTTTCGGTCTGTGTTGGACACGTCGCGAGGTATGCACCGTGTTGTAGTTTAATGCAACTTTTTTCTGCACAAGAGATAGTTTGATGCTAGCGGCTACTAACTTTTGTTTTCTGCAGAGACGCTTTGCTAGTGATCAGACCAGGAAGGCATACACAGCATTGAACGAGCAGTTCGATGCATACACCGGGGTCATCTGGCAGCCCTACACGGAAGCAGCCATACAAGCGAGATACCCTGGTGGTATGTCTGTGCTATGCACAAGGGACCGAGATTATTGGATGACAAAATCAAAGATCATCTTTGATGTCTTCGTCGAGGAGATGGCACAACAGAGGGTTATGAGGCAATTTGGTCTTCTGCAGTTGGAGCTGCCTCCCCCTATAGAGAACCCGGTGCCAGCACACATCCACAGGTATTAACCAGTTTTTCAATGTTGCATTATCTTTCATAGTACTCCATTCGAAGCTTTAGGTAATTGTTGAACACACACCACAATTTTAGGACGACAAGGAAGGGCATGACCAGGACAACTGCTGACTGGCTAGTTAGACTAGAGCCGTATGTTATAGAATGGGAGACAGCAAACACACATCTATGCACGAGAATCACGATTTTGATCTGGATGAATTCAATCTCTATTTGCGGCGCTACATGACCGGAACACGGTTACGCATCGTTGAGCATTCCCACCCAGAGGAGATACCGGATCCTACTCCGTCGGATATGTACCCGAGCTATGACACTTCGGGCTCTAGGCAGTACGCGGTAAGATTTATTTTCTTTAAGTAATGTTGTCACATACTTTGACGTGCAAGAGACAGACATTATTAATCGTCATGGAAATTTGCAGGCTACCTTGACACACGAACTCTACGCAGACGTGACCACCTTTGGACGATCACTGTCGTCTGGACCTCTTCTTCAGCACCGTCCAGTGCTACAGCCCTTCTTGGAAAGAATTCAGAATAAGATACGGACTGTGTACGAGGCTATCACGTGCACCCGGAGAACCGACGTTGTTCAGCACCAGCAGCAGCAACCGCGTCACTCCACGCACCGACATCAACCACATCCACATCTAGCACATCAGCCGACAACCAGGCCACCCCATCCTGACCAACCTGGCGGTTCAACGTGGCAGCAACCACAACACTATGGTCCCACGTCGAGCTTCATGTTTTCTCCACAGCCACAACAGCACGGTCCCTCGTCGAGCTTCGTGTTTTCTCCACAGCCACAGCAGCACGGTCCCTCGTCCAGCTTCGTGTTTGAGCCAGAGCAGCCGTCACATCCAGCAGGTATGTGTCTTCATATTTTTTGTTTTCAATATTAATTGACGCGACCTCATTCTTCATGATGAAACGTTCCATCGCGCAGGAGCATACGGATATCAGGCATCTATGTCGGCATCACATGATACGTGGGGGAGTGATCAACATCCCGAGGAGAACATACAGGCTCAGATGTCGCAGCACACCCAGTGGATGAACATGTTTTCGACTCCTCCACCAGGCCCCACACAGGATACACAGCATGACCAGGAAGAGTCTGAGATTCCTCCTCGTCACATTAGGCCACCCAACAGGTGGGGATGGTCGCCGCTTCCAGATCCGCCTCCCCGCCAGGCCAGACGTCGTCACTGACGCTTCTATCTATCCGTACAGACATTACCATCTATTTCTGTGTGAGACTTATGTCTATTCTATGTATGAGACAAATGACTATGTACTTATGTATGAGACATATGCCTACTCTATTTTAGTACTCTGTTATCTGAACTACAAGATCATATTTAGATAGAACATAATGCTCATACAACAAGACATTACAAACAACTAGATAGAACAAAATTAAACGGTACGTACGACTGAACTTGCAACATACAACATAAAAACTACATGAAGTCATCATCGTCATTCTCGATCGATGCAGAACTCTTGCCCTTCGACGGTGAAGAACTCTTGCCCTTCGACGATGAAGAAGTCGTGCCCTTCGACGATGCAGAAACCTTGCCCTTCGACGATGCAGAAACCTTGCCCTTCGACGATGCAGAACCCCGAGAAGCGGCGGCATGAAGATATCATCTTCGTCCTCACTCTCCTCAGTCCATAAACATGGATTATTTGCTGCAATCCTTCTGAAAGTTTCACTCTTCAGCACCACTACCTTCTTCCACCTTTCATGCAACCTAAGAAGTTCTTTACGTACCTCCTCATAGGTCCTTTCAGGCCACCCAGACCGACGTAATTCGTGAGCCAACTCATTCATTATGGTGTCACTACCGGTGAGTTCGTCCCATGGAACTATCCTATTGTCCATCCTGAAATCGGTAGCTAGCCTCAGAAGAGTCCTGCTCATCCTAGGGTGAAAACTACGATCGAAAGGATAATGCGACATCTCAACTACACTACACTGGAATGCTTATCCACCTCCGTCTGAAGGGGGTTTTATAGGTAGAGAGGAGAAAATGGCGGGAAAGAACGACTACAGTATGGCGGGAAAGAGTTGGCGGGAACATATGGCGGGAAACGGGTGGCGGGAAAGAGTTGGCGGGAACATATGGCAGGAAACGGGTGGCGGGAAAGAGTTGGCGGGAACATATGGCGGGAAACGGTGGATGAGAAACGGGTGGCGGGAAAGAGTTGGCGGGAAAATATTGAGGGGAAAGGGTTGCGCGAAAATACGTCATAGTTTTGAAAAAAAATCTGTAATATCGTACGGGGCAAAAAAAATCTGTAATATGGTATGCATGCACCAGTCGGCCCACAGCAGGCCAATTAGTCCCTGTCGGCCCACAGCAGGCCAATTAGTCCCTGTCGGCCCACAGCAGGCCAATTAGTTCCAGTCGGCCTGCTGCGGGCCGACTGGACCCTTGTCAGCCCCCAGTTGGCCGACTGGACTTTACCTGGTGGCCGATAGGCCAATCGGCCAGCAGCAAGCGGATAGGACCCCAGTCGGCCTGCTGTGGGCCGACTAGGACCAATCGGCCTGCTGCGGGCGTTTGAAAATCATTTTTTGGGCGTAATATTTGTGCAAATTAATAAAAAAATGTATTATTTAAAAAAATTATCCCAAAAGTAGGAGTAGGGTTTTATGCCTCATGGCGGCCCGAACCTGGGTAAAAACCACCGGTGTCATCGTCGTCGTGCTGCCTCATCGGTTCCGCTCTTTGTGCAACGTGATCTCCCCCTTGCCGAACCACAAGGGGCTCATGGCCCCATAGGTGATCATGTTCACCCACGACATCTTTGGTGTGCCTGGTAGGGGGAGTCGCTTGCGCGAACTCGAAGTTGTGAACAACGCGTCAATCTTCATCATCGTCTTCTCCACCGTCATTTTCTTCATCCATGGCGCCCAAGAAGAAATCCAGTGCGACAGCAGATTCTTCCACTTTGAAGGCCCCCTCGCACGCAGCCGCGGACGCCGTAGGCACCACGGCGGCGTTGGATGAGGCGCGTGCTATGGGCGACACGACCGGCACAGGCGGTGCCGTCGTTGTGTCCCCCATGGCCGAAGTTGGGACAGGAAACACCAGAGGCGGGGCCCATCAACAGCATCCTGGCGAGCTTGACCCGGAAGCTGCGCGGGGAGGGAACAACCAGTCTGCACCTCCCGCTGCGCTAGCGGGCGTAGTCATCATAGTGACACCCGCTCCAGTGCAAGCCATGACCCTCTAGTTCCGCAAGCCACGGGCGCAGCTGCCAGACGCACACCTTGCCCAGAGCAAGACAGGCAAGACGAGACATCGGACAAGGCCGTCGGCTCACAAGTGCGGGCTCCTCGTCAACAACTCGCTTTGACAACTGGTTCACGGCGGCGAGAACGCCGCGACGCTCCTACTTGTTCTACTAGGAGTGGAGCGGCATTGCGATCTGCCTCGTTAGCCATGCCAAGCTCGGCTACAGAAGCGATGGCCCGAGCTCAGCTCCTGCTGACATGATGAATTAGTGGAGAGCCACCATTTAGAGCTTGATCGTCTTTGTTTAGAATGGTAAATCACAGCATGTCGAGGCGCCTCGATGTCCATAGATGACAATGGCAGCCCAGACTGATGGTCGTGTAGAATGGGCAACACTGACGGTGCAGTCCTCCACGACAGCAGACTCGGGGGCGGCCACAGCAAGACTAGCATGTGGACAAGCCCAACGAGACGTCGATGGCCTCATCCAGCCCGCAAACCCATCGCTATCAGTGGCGGGTTCTAGAAGACCGGCGGAAAGTAGATGCACGCATCACTATAGAGAGACGCCATGAGGCACACCGTCAATCCGGCAGTCATAGTAGCCCAGATGATGACGAGCCCGCGCCCAGTGCTGGTGGGTATTTGCCTTTCGAGGTTGGGTGCCCTGCCTTCACTCATGAGCTGCGGCAGGTCCATTGGCCATCCGCCCGAGTCTTCAAGTGAGAACTGCCAGAGAAATACGATAGAAAACTAAACCTGGCAGAGTTCCTGAGTATTTACACAATCGTTGTTCAAGCTGTCGGGGGTAGGTATGAGAAGGTGTTTGCCAACTACTTCCCTTTGGCACTCAAGCCAAATGTGAGGTCATGGCTGATGCACCTGCCGGAGAACTCCATTTCATCATGGGCTGACTTGTGCAATGAATTAGTTGGCGCCTTCACGGATGGCCATCAAGAGCATGGGCGGCCCAGTGACTTGCAAGTCCTTCCATAGAAGGAAGGGGAGTGCTTGCGGAAGTATATGCAAAGGTTCAGTCGAGTGCACCGTAACATTCCAGAGATACATCCAGCAGTTGTGATTGATGCGTTCCATTCGAACATGCACAACAGAAGGATACAGTCCAAAATGAACATCTGGATGCCGAAGACCGTCGTTGAGTTGTACACCTTGGCAGATAAATGTGCTCGGGCAGAGGAAGGAAGGCGACTCCCAGGGGAGGAGGATGGCATCGAGGTTGACTCGGAGGACGACGACGGGACCACTAACCCGAAGGGGGAAGCCGGAGGTGCAACAAGAAGTGCAAAGATAAGTTAGTATTGGCCGTTGAGAGCTCTGGCGATCTTGGCACCAGCAAGAAGGCCAAAACCAAAGCCCCTAGCAAGGAAGCTACCGTGTGCGGCTGATTGCTGGGAGGCCGCGATGGCAGAGAAAGCTAGGAAGTCTAATGGGCCATACTGCAAGATCCACCGCACTAAAGGTCATGATCTCTAAGAATGCCACCAAGTCGAGCAACTTGTTAAGAAGCAAAAGGTAGAATATGAGAAGCGCGCAAGATAGAAAGACCAAGAGGGTGCTGGTGGAAAAGGCTGTGGAGGAAGAGGAGGCCGCCGTGTGTCATGGGATACCCGCGGCCACCTATGGGACCGGGAGGCCCCTTGCTGGTTCGGCAGGGGGACGCCGCGTTGCATAAAGAGCAGATCAGCGCACGGCAGCACGGCAGAGAGCACACAAGCAATTTAACCAGGTTCGGGCTGTCGCGAGGCGTAAAACCCTACTCCTACTTTGGTGGATTGATGGTGGAATGGAGGTGGTGAAGCATAGTACACTTGCCTGGCAGGGTTGCCTCAGAGCAGTAGCGACTAGTATGGGGTGTGGGTTCGTCAACTTTCCAACCCTTCCTATGGGTGCCATGGGCCTCCTTTTATAGATCAAGGGGTCACCACAATGGCAAAGTAGTCATTATCCACTGGTATGATAGCAAACAGTGCTATCATACCTAACTCTGCGGGCTGACAGGGTGCATTAAATGCACCACTTAGTGTCACATCACTGGTTGCCCGGCAAGGCTTGCCGGGCTATCTTGCCAGCTCCGCGCCTGTTCTCTTGACACGTCGCAGGACGGGTGTCATCTGTGTGTTTCTTCTATAGGAAATGGCTGCCATGTGTCGAATGGCTGCCACTTAATCATCTTGCGGCTTGACACCGCATCAATCGATGACATGGGTCGTGCTTGAGTGGTCGGTGTCAGTGTCAAAACCGGCGGATCTTGGGTAGGGGGTCCCGAACTGTGCGCCTAAGGTCGATGGTAATAGGAGACAGGGGACACAATGTTTACCCAGGTTCGGGCCCTCTCTATGGAGGTAATACCCTACTTCCTGCTTGATTCATCTTGATGAATATGAGTATTACAAGAGTTGATCTAACACGAGATCGTAATGACTAAACCCTAAAAGTCTAGCATGTATGACTATGGCTATGAGTCTCCCTCCTCCGGACTAAGTCCTCCGGTTTATATAGACACCGGGAGGATCTAGGGTTACACAAGGTCGGTTACAGAGAAAGGAATCTACATATTTGATCGCCAAGCTTGCCTTCCACGCCAAGGAAAGTCCTATCCGGACACGGGTGAGAGTCTTCGGTCTTCATATCTTCACAGCCCATCAGTCCGGCCCATGGCTAATAGGCCGGACGCCCGAGGACCCCTTAGTCCAGGACTCCCTCAGTAGCCCTTGAACCAGGCTGCACTGACGAGGTGTCCGGCGCGCAGATTGTCTTCGGCATTGCAAGGCGGGTTCTCCTTCCCGAATACTCCAAGTTAGTCTTCGGACGCAACGAACGTGTCCGGATCTGCAACACAAGTACCACACACACAGCCATAGAGAGTATAATATTTCACGAGTCCAATCTGCCGACAACTTTTTGTAACGTGACATCACGCTTGCCCGGTCATTATTTCGAACCGTTTCCTATCCTGCCGTTCCACGTTTCGAGGCACAGTTTTACTGGCACGTCTTGTCGAGGCAGAGATCATTTCCCCTTATTGCGGGATTCTCATCAATACGAGCGTGGGTAATCCAACCGCTCCATTGGAAAGATTCCTTAGGAGTAGGCAGGCTTTCAGGCTTAGGAGGAGGCGTTCGATACCCGTTGCCTTTATAAAGGAGCCAAGGGCCGTCTCTTTTTACGCCAAACCTCTCCTCAACCTTTCCAACTTCATGTTCTAGCGTCCAAGGTTCGACTTCATTGTCCCAAGCTTCCCAATCATGTCCGGACCCAGCCATCAGGGCCGATGGGTGGCTTCCTCCATTACGGAGGAGGACATTGCGAAGCTTCGGGCGGCCAGATACCTGACCGTGGAGATCCCCCACAGGCTCCCTGCTCAAGGACAGGTTATTCCAACCCCCAGATCCGGCGAGAGGGTCGTATTCATCTCCCACTTCCTCCGAGGGCTAGGGTTCGCTCTTCACGCCTTCGTCCGGGGGTTCATGTTTTATTACGGACTGGATTTTCACAATCTAGCCCCAGATTCTTTCCTCCACGTCTCGGCGTTTATCATTATGTGTGAGGTCTTCCTCCGAATTCCCCCACACTTCGGCTTATGGCTCAAGACCTTTAGTGTGCCGCCGAAGGTGGTCGACGGGAAACAAACGGAGTGCGGCGGTGCTGTAGTGAGCAAGCTTACCAATACTCACTGGCCAAAAGGCTCTTTCACCGAAACTTCCAACCAATGGCAGCGGGACTGATTTTACATCACATAACCCTGCGGTACCAAGTGGGCCGCTATACCTGCGTTCCGTTCTGGCCCTCCGTTACAGCTTGCACCATGGATTAATAAGGGGCTGGACTGGGGATCAGTTGATGAAGTGCAGACTCTACAGAGCCGCATCCGAACTCTCCTCGAGAGGGACATCGATCTTGTCAACGTGATTCAAGAAATTCTAATCCGCCGAACCCTGCCATGTCAGCGTAGGCCTCTCCGCATGTGGGAGTTTAATCCGGAAGGACCATGAACCCTCCAACATTTCTTCGACACTATGCACAAAGGAATGCGGAAGTTGTTTTTCGGGAAACGAAAACAGTGGCCGGACACCACCGAGGACCTTGGCCTCGACTGCAACCATCCGGATACCTCGGTAAGCGGTCAACTTCCGAACACTTTGTAGTTAAGTATGCCGTAATACGTTATTGAACAGACTATCTTCCTCCAAGGCTGGATAAAGAAAGCGGAGCATATTAGGTGTTCGGCCCCCCTTCCCGAAGACTCAGCGGATCCCGTACTAACAAGGATGCTGGCCCCGGCGCCATACCAGGTGCCTGTGAAGGGAGACAAGACGGAGAGCGGGAAGGCCAAAGGTGGCCTCCCTTCCAAGGGTACATCAGACACCGTGCCCGAGGAGATCAAGATTCTCCCGTCCGAAGGCCAAAGTGAAGGAGAAGCCAACATTCCCTCTCCCCATGGTAAGAAAAGGGCCGCTTCCGAAGGTTGGGAGGAAAAGGCTCCAAAGCGAGGCAAGATGCTCCCGCTGGGTGGCCCGGGCTTGGAGGGCGACGTCATCGCGCGGTCCCATGGAGAGGACAAGCCTTCAGGCAAACCGTAAGTGAACATGGGTGTTTTTAAACATACCCCGTCCATTTCTTGTGACCAAGGTAACATCTAGAATATATTTTTTGCAGCTCGGCGAACAGTCTTCAGCAATCCTCTTCCTCGGGGGACCTTCTCCCAGAGATGATGGAAAGCGAGACGCCTCCACTAGTCTCCTCGCCCAACAGGGCGGACGACCTTGAGGTGTCGTAGCGGAGGGTCTCTCCTGATCAACAAGTGGTTCGAGGGATGGTGAAGACACAACCTGAAGGTAATACTTCGGTAGCCCAGAGTCCGGGGGCCAACAACAAAGGCCCCGAGCTGCCCGTCCTACGGCCGGAGACAATCACAGGGACGAATAAACGGATCCCTTCAAAGGGAGGCCGTACTCCTACGGCAGCTTCCGGAGATCCCGAAGCGCTAGATGTATTGACGAACATGCTGCAAAAGGCGTTCGTCTCAGAGGAACATCATACCTTGATGGGTACGGTGGTTGAAAGGGTTCTATCCACGAAAAGCGGATTGAATGAAGCCTTCGTGAGCCTGCTAAAAGGCTTCAAGGTTTGTAATGTAATATTTTTGATTGTGCTTGACTCACACACTGCACCTGTGTATAGGTAGTAGCCCCTGAGCCTCGGATTGGCTTCCCGAGGGAGGCGATCAGAGGATCAAAAAAGATATGTCCAGGAAATAATATGATTAACTGAAACGTAGGCTGTTGCTTCCCTTGTGTCCGCCCGGACTACAGAATTTGCCGATCTAGCGCGGAAGCTTGATATGGCAGGAGATGGCCTTATGCTTATCAACAAGCGTCTTGACGAGTCGCAAGGTATGTTTTTGGGGCAGTCTTGACAAGCGCGTGCTTTTTAATGTAAGCATCACGTGAGATATTGTATACTGAGATATGTTAATGCAGATGGTGCCGCCGTGGTCGAGATCCTTCGGATCGAGCTGGCTCGGGCCAAAGAATAGGCCCGGAGTAGCAATGCGGCTGCCGAGAAGGCATCTGCAGAGTTAAAGGCTGAACAGGCTGCTCGGCGCCAATGTGAGGAGAAAATATCCACAATGACGCGTGAGCTAAAGGATGCAGCTAGCCGCTATGCAATCCTTGAGAAGGATAATAAAGCCAAAATGGCTGATCTTAACAAGACCTTACGAGAGGCGAAAGAAGCACGGTCCGAATCTAGAGCGGCCCGGGAGAAGATCCGACAAGCTGGGGAGATCACGGCTGGTAAGCGCTTTTTATTGCAAACTAAGTTCGGCGATCCGAATTATGCTCCGCTTAATCAAGTGTGGAGTTCTCTAGACGCGTTATTGGACCTGCCGAAGAGTGCTTCCGATGCGGCGCAGTTTCACCAAGCGCAAGAAGGGTGTGCAACGGAGAAGCTTTTCTGGTCGCAGTTCGGTGTATCAAAACGCCCACTGTTGCTGAACGAACAGATGACCCAATAGGCTGAGCTCCATAGACTATCCGGTGCTGCCATGAAGGACGCTGTGGCGGGGCTGTGGCCGAACGAGCCAATTTCGGATAGTTATTTTGGTTTGGTGCGGCGACTTGCTGATGCGGTGCCGCGTATCGACGTCGTGAAGCGGTCGGCGTGCATTTAAGGTGCACGGATGGCCTTTGCCCGTGTCAAGACATACTGGGCGAAGATGAAGGCCACAGATGTTCCCGTGAAGGGTCCACCCAAAGGCAAGGACCATTACGCACAAGAGCATTATTTCGAGGATGTCCTGGAGGGTGCCCGCTTGATAGAGGGTCAATGCTCGAAAAACATGATATTCGAGTGGAATGTATGGCTATTATGATAAGGCTATATATGTTAGTTTCGCCTAAAATTTTTGTTCCTCCTGTGCGGCCGTTTTTGTATTAATCTGAATGTTTTCCAGTCGTCGGCTTCAGCCCCACGTATAAAATACGGGGGTGTTCAGAAAAGCATGTGATCACTCTTAACCCAACTGGTCCATTAAGGAGGTGTCAATGCGGTGAACTAGGCAATCGTACTATAGGGCGTTAACACTTTCACTTAGCCATAGGAGTTTTATAGGGGGGACTACGATATAGCCCCTGGTATGTGTACGGCTTATTCCAATATGGTGCGTTACATATATGACCTGAAGCAAAAGGTCCTTCGTATAATACGGAGGGAATCGCGAAAGATTCCGATAAGTGATCGAGTGGTTGACCAGCTCTCGCCGCATCATGACAGTCTGTTTTCGGCTTTCTCTACTGAGGTGCTTGACCAGATGAACCGGAAGCACAATCGCAGTAGTTCTCCCTTTACTACCCTAGCCGATAGAGCGGAACGTAAGGTAGCAAGCACAGGAGCCAGGCAACCCAACTATTGACCCAAGACATGATTCGGAGCTGATGCATATGAGGCCAAACTCGCGACGCCGAAGTACGCCATAAAGCTATTCGGACTTGTCGACAACTCATTTGTTCCCATACCAAGCCCCGAGGTATGTGTGTGAAACAACCATAGGAGCCAAATTCATCTTTTGGAAAAAAGCGAATGCTGAATGCGGATTATGTTTACTGGGACCTGAGTGATATGCCAATGATTATTTTATAGATAAAAAAGGCCGCAACCCCGGCTATTTGACATGCCCGGGGTCGAAGACGGAGGAAAAAGCCATATTACAGGCTCGAAATAAAGAGTGCGGTCTACAAAAAGTTATTTCGGACCTCCTGTGGCACGTCTGCGCCGCCTGTCCTCGGCGAGGGGATTCCTTGACGGAAATAGCCCCCTAGGTGAGTGTACGGATCCGAACTCCGCTAGGGTCCGTTAGATGTTTAGCCTTTGCGTCACCTGTAGTAAAGGATAATGAAGAAAGAAAGAGTAATTAGAAAAAAAAGTTACGGGAGTGCTTGCAGGCTCATCCGTATTGTGCTTCCGCCGATGCCCAGGGTATCTTAAGTGCATAGTTATGTATGCGCGATACAAATTTCACAGGTATATGAGGTGGGCGGCGGAAGCCGAACTGCTATTTCCGCTCCGGAATTGGTCGATCCTGTTGAATGGAGACCGGTGGCTTAATGGCCAACAAGGTATGCGGTTTAATAAGACCGTTTTGTACTGAAGTTGCCGCAGTATGATCTTCAGTCCGGAGGGAGTGCTTCTCCTGCTCCCTTGTAGAGTTGTGTGTCGCGTATACCATGTTCACTGTTTTTACTTCGGGGGGAATTGCTTCTGACCCCCGGTATTTGTTTGGTGAGTCTCTTCGTCGTCGCTATCACCGGGCGGCCTCCTCCCCTTGTGTTCGGCATTGAGCTTGCCGGCCTGCTTGAAGACCCAACATCTTCTGTTGGTATGATTAGCTGGTTTGTCGAGGTGGCCGTGAATCTGGCAGGGTCGATCCAATATCCTGTCTAAATTGGATGGTTCGTCTCTATTTGCCTTGAATGGCTTTTTCCGTTGACTTGGTTTGGGACCGCAGAATCCGGTGTTGACCGTTGTGTCACGCGTTCTTTCATTATCATTGCGACGTTTGTGTTCGCTGCGTCGTGGCTTGCCATTGCCGTCTCGGACCTCGGAAGTGCCAGGATCGATGGTGTTGTTGCTTCTACGAGCGAGCCAGCCGTCTTCTCCCGCGCAAAAGCGGGTCATCAGAGTGGTAAGGGCTGACATGGATTTTGGTTTTTCTTGACCGAGGTGGCGGGCGAGCCACTCGTCCTAGACGCTGTGTTTGAAGGCCGCTAGGGCTTCCGCGTCCGGACAGTCGATGAATTGGTTCTTTTTAACTAGGAACCTAGTCCAGAGCTTCCTGGCCGACTCTCCGCGCTGCTGGACAATGTGACTTAAGTCATCGGCATCTGGTGGCCGGACATATGTTCCTTGGAAGTTGTTGCGGAAGGCGTCTTCCAAGTCCTCCCAGCTGCCAATAGAGTTTTCCGGCAGACTGTTTAACCAGTATCGAGCTGGTCCTTTGAGTTTTAGTGGCAGGTATTTGATGGCATGGAGGTCGTCGCCACGGGCCATGTGGATATGGAGGAGGAAGTCCTCGATCCGTACCGCGGGATCAGTTGTTCTGTCGTATGATTCGATATTCATGGGCTTAAACCCATCTGGGAATTCATGCTCCATTACTTCGTCTGTGAAGCAAAGAGGGTGTGCGGCGCCTCTGTATTGGGCCACACTGCGACGTAGCTCCGATGGAGTCCGTCTGCGGTTTTCGGTCCGGGCGTGACTAGGCTTGTCGCGTCCGAGTAGATAGTCGCCGCCGCGCGTCGGGGCATGTCCTCGTGATTCGTAGATCGATCTAGTGTGTCTTGCTCTGCTGTCCAGGCCCCACCGAAGGTCGTATGTGTAACACTAAGCTGCTTTATCTCTGCTTTTATGGTGAGGTGGGGCGGGCTGGTGTTCAGCTTGAGTTGCCGCTCTGTCCTGACCACGTTGTGGTCGATTAGCTACATTATGGGATGATGGCATGGGCTCCGGCGCCTCATCACCGACTGAGGTAGCAATTTGTGCTTCGGGTAACTTTTGGCTGGGCCATTAAGGCCGTATTCCTCAGCGGCCAGGATTTCGGTCCATCTATCATTGAGCAGATCTTGGTCAGCTTGAAGCTGCTGCTTCTTCTTTTTCAGGCTCCTTGCAGTGGCTATTAGCCGGCGTTTAAAGCGCTCCTGCTCGAGAGGTTCCTCAGGCACGATGAAATCCTCGTTGCCGAGGCTTTCCTCATCCTCGGAGAGCAGAAGATAATTACTATCCTCCGAGTCTTCGTGTACGGCCTGTTCATCAGGGCTAGCGTGCCTGTCTTCCTATTCATCCTGTTCGGAGATTTCCCCAACAGGGTCTTCATTGTCTTCGGCATCATCCGGAGTATTGTTTTCTCTGGTGCCGGTATTGCTGTCTTTTGCACGACGTGACTTAGAGCGGCGCCGTTGACGCCGGCGTCTGAGCTGTGTCTCGGGAGGTTTATCCTCAACTGGATCCTCTTTGTCATCGTTGTTAGTTTCTTCAGGTGTATCAACCATGTATACGTCGTACGAAAAAGTGGCCGTCTAGCGTCTGGTAAACGGTGGGTTTTGGCCCTGCTCCTCATCGGCATCGTCATCCATACCGTCGATGTCTTCGGAGCCGAAATTGAGCATGTCGGTCAAGTCCTCGACAATGGCTATGTAGTGGGTGGCGGGTGGGAAGCGAAATTCCCCGTCATCAGCCTCCAGTTCGAACCGGACATAGTTCGGCTGTGAACCCTCCGCTAAGGATAGATTTTTTAATGAGTTTAACATGTCGCCTAAAGGCGAGTGTGGGAAGATGTCCGCGGCGCTGAATTTGACGATTGACAAGCGGTCAAGCTCGATATGCGCGGATGCACATGGTTCGAAACTTATGGCCGGAAACGAGTCCGAGGTTCCGGAGACACGGGTATCACCCGAGGTTGGGTCTGTGTGCGGCTCCAACGCCGTGGAATCTGCGGCCTCCGTGGCGGGGTTGACCTTCCCATCCTTGGATGGCGCGATTTTCTCCGGATCTAAGGCCAGAGTAGTTACAGGTGCAATTTCCTGAGCATGGTCCGATGACAGATTTAGGTCATGTTCATCGTAGGGACAGGGAGCGGCTGCTGTGGTCTCAAAGCCGTCGAAGATCAAGTCTCCACGGATGTTCGCGACGTATTTTGAGCTCCCGAATCTGACCTGATGGCCAGGGCGAAGCTGTCGATCTGCTCCAGATGACCAAGCGAGTTGGCCCGTAGTGCGAAGCCGCCGAACACGAAGGTCTGTCCGGGGAGGAATGTTTCCCCTTGGACAGCGTCGTCATTGATAATTGACGGAGCCATCAAACCTTTTGAGGATGGCACAGTGGAACTCTCAATCAAAGCACCAATGTTGGTGTCAAAACCGGCGGATCTCGGGTAGGGGGTCCCGAACTATGCGTCTAAGGTCAATGGTAACAGGAGACAGGGGACACAATGTTTACCCAGGTTCGGGCCCTCTCTATGGAGGTAATACCCTAATTCCTGCTTGATTGATCTTGATGAATATGAGTATTACAAGAGTTGATGTACCACGAGATCGTAATGACTAAACCCTAAAAGTCTAGCTTGTATGACTATGGCTATGAGTCTCCCTCCTTCGGACTAAGTCCTCCGGTTTATATAGACACCGGGAGGATCTAGGGTTACACAAGGTCGGTTACAGAGAAAGGAATCTACATATTTGATCGCCAAGCTTGCCTTCCACGCCAAGAAAATTCCTATCCGGACATGGGTGAGAGTCTTCGGTCTTCATATCTTCACAGCCCATCAGTCCGGCCCATGGCTAACAGGCTGGACGGCCGAGGACCCATTAGTCCAGGACTCCCTTAGTCGGTGAGGTGGTTTTGCCTCCGCGAGCCCCGGCAGGCCCTGCCGGGGTGCCTTGGTTGCCTGCTTCTGGTGGTGGCCTTGCCCCTTGTCGGGCTCGCCTGCCCGGCAAGGGAGGCCCTTCTCTTGGTGGTATCTTGCTCATCTGGCTTGGCCTTAGCCTTTTTGAGCTGCATGCTAGTTCTTTGAATCTCTTGGTTTCTTGTTCTCTGACTTGATCTTGGCTTGTCCCTGCATGAGTCAGGGGAAAATGCATACCCCTCTATATTTTCCCTGACATAAGCCCCCGGGCCTGAGCCATACGTGTCCCGTGGCACGTTGGGTTAGGCCCCAAACAGTGCGTGGACATGTGGCAGGAGAGGGTTGTGCGTGACGGTTTGCCACGATGACTAGTCAATCCAATGTCCACTTTTGCGCAATTACTGCGAGTCGTGGGGTCGTGGGACTGTTGTAGTTAATGTAAGACGGTAACTTTCTGAAGCGTCGTGCTTCGGACCCACTTTTCCTCCATAAGAGCGGGGGAAAACAGAGTGGCACGATCCACCTGTCTCTTGGCCAGCTCCCCCGTCTTCTTCATCCTTGCTGGGGAGCGGCGTCGTCCTGATCCTGGGGAGGCACCGGATCCCAGTTGTGCCCGCCTCCGGCCTCTTTGACCTCTTCATGTAGGTGATGGACACGGGCAAAGGCGTAACAGGGCACTTATGTTTTTTCAATCTTAAATTTGTAGGCAATCACCAAATTTTAATTCAGATAGTGTAATCCCTCGAGTCCATCTTTGTGTTATGTAATGCTTGTACTTTTATCAGCATATGAATGAAAAAGATGAACCTTGCCGGGAACTCGTGCATGTGTATGTCCATGTGATACGTCTCCATCGTATCTATAATTTTTTACTGTTCCATGCCAATATTCTACAACTTTTACATACTTTTGGCAACTTTTTATACTATTTTTGGGACTAACATATTTATCCAGTGCCCAGTGCCAGTTCCTGTTTGTTGCATCTTTTTGTTTCGCGGAATATCCATATGAAACGGAGTCCAAACGGGATAAAAGCTTACGGAGATTTTTTTCGGAAAATATGTGAATTTTGGGAAGTGGAATCAACGCGAGACGATGCCCGAGGGGCCCACGAGGGTGAGGGGCGCCCCCCAGGGGGTAGGGCGCTCCCTGGGCCCTCGTGGCCACTCTTTAAGGCAGTTAGTGGCCTTCTTTCGCTGCAATAAATCCAATATTCAGATAAAAATTGTGTCCAAATTTCAGCCCAATCGGAGTTACGGATCTCCGGGAATTTAAGAAATGGTGAAAGGGCAGAATCAGGGAGCGCAGAAACAGAAGGAAACAGAGAGAGATCCAATCTCGGAGGGGCTCCCGCCCCTCAGCCGCCATGGAAGCCAAGGACCAGAGGGGAAACCCTTCTCTCATCTAGGGGGAAGGTCAAGGAAGAAGAAGAAGAAGGGGGCTCTCTCCCCCTCTCTCCCGGTGGCGCTGGAACGCCGCCGGGGCCATCATCCCGACAACGATTTACACCAAGAACTTCACCGTCGTCATCACCAACTCTTCCCCCCTCTATGCAGCAGTCTAACTCCTCTTTTACCCTCTGTAATCTCTACTTAAACATGGTGCTCAATGCTATATATTATTTCCCAATGATGTATGGCTATCCTATGATGTTTGAGTAGATCAGTTTTGTCCTATGGGTTCATTGATGATCGTGATTGGTTTGAGTTGCATGTTTTATTATTGGTGTTGTCCTATGGTGCTCTCCGTGTCGAGCAAGCATGAGGGATCCCTGCTGTAGGGTTTGCAATATGATCATGATTTGCTTATGGTGGGTGGCGTGAGTGACAGAAGCACAGACCCGAGTAAGTAGGTTGTTTGCGTATGGGAGTAAAGAGGACTTGATGCCTTATAATGCTATTGTTGGGTTTTACCTTAATGATCTTTAGTAGTTGCGGATGCTTGCTCGAGTTCCAAACATAAGTGCATATGATCCAAGAAGAGAAAGTATGTTAGCTTATGCCTCTCCCTCATACAAAATTGCAATAATGATTACCGGTCTAGTTATCGATTGCCTAGGGACAAATAACTTTCTCGTGAAAAAAAGCTCTCTACTAAAACTAACATAGTTGTGTCTTTATCGAAACAACCCCTAGCTTTTATTACATGATCTTTATTATCTTGCAAACCTATCCTATCACACCTACAAAGTACTTCTAGTTTCATACTTGTTCTATGTAAACTGAACGTTAAGCGTGCGTAGAGTTGTATCGGTGGTTGATAGAACATGAGGGAATATTTGTTCTACCTTTAGCTCCTCGTTGGGTTCGACACTCCTACTTATCGAAAGAGGCTAGAATTGATCCCCTATACTTGTGGGTTATCACCATACAGAGGTGAGGTGCCTCTTTAATGTAAATAAACGAGTTTTCCCCGGCAGGATATCTTGCCGGCACCCTCTTTGTCTTCCGCAGAGCTACGTCTGCCAGGGAACAGACAGAGGGGCCAGCCCCCCGCCGAGTCCTTTTTACCAAAGGCCACTGCAACCATCCCGACCGAAGCAACGTTCGAGTCATGGATGGGAGCACCTGAGTCTCAAAAATAGGAGCGAGGTTTTCTCATGCAAAGTTATAGCTTTACAAAACGCTAATGGACTGGAGGTTCAACTTATCTACTTGGCTTGCCGGGGATCGCAGTGCCGGGCAATCTTCCCAATCTTTGTCGAAGCCAAGTCCACGACAGGAACCTGCAACTTCATGCTGATGAGAATGAATGCAGGATGCGATCCTATCTAGCATATGCAAGTGCCCATGAAATGCTTATGCAATGACCTTGGTGTGCTCATGCATGCATGCAATCTTAGTTGGGCCCCCTACAACGCTCCTTTATTTTCTCATGCATGGGGTCATCGCCCCGGCTTTGTACAAGGGGTTACATGCAGTTGAGGTAAGGCCTATACAAAAGGGTGGCTGCCGGGCAGGGCCCGACAGCCGCGCCTTATAGGTAGTACTTACGGAGATGCTCAATATTCCATGAGTTTTGCAACTGAGTGCCATCTCCGGTCCCCAGACAGACTTCGCCAGGTCTGGTGACTCGTACCACCCGGTAAGGGCCTTCCCACTTTGGTGACAGCTTGTTGTACCCTTGGCGGACTGAACGCGCCTAAGGACAAGGTCACCTTCCTCAAAACACCAGGCATGAACCCTGCGGCTGTGATAGCGATGCAGGGTTTGCTGGTAGCGTGCAGCATGCATAGCAGCCCGGAGACGGTTCTCCTCGAGTAGCACAGCGTCATCACACCGGTGCTGATCTTGCACTATTTCATCGTAGGCAAGCACTCGAGGGGACCCGTAAATGAGTTCGTGGGGATAATTGCTTATGCCCAATAGACCAGGGAGAAGGGAGTCTGCCTGGTAGCTTGGTTAGGTGTCGTTCTGAGGGACCAGAGAACTACCGACAGCTCTTCGATCCACCGCCTGCCGTGCTTCTGCAGCGTATCAAAAGTTCTTGTCTTGAGTCCACGTAGCACTTCCGCGTTCGCCCTCTCAGCTTGTCCATTGCTCCGGGGGTGTGCCACACAGACGAATGAGATCTTGCATCCGAGGGTATGAACATATTGCATGAAGGCGTGGCTCGTGAATTGGGTGTCGTTGTCAGTGATGATCCTTGCCGAAACTCCAAAACGACACACCAATTCTTTCAAGAACATGATAGCTGACTGAGCAATCACCTTTCTCACGGTAGTCACTTTAGGCCACTTGTAAACTTGTCGATGGCAACGAACAAGGATTCGAAGCCCCCGATTGCTCGGGGGAACTGGCCGAGGATATTGAGCTCCCAGACCAAAAATGGCCATGATAGAGGGATAGTCTGAAGGGCTTGGTCAGGCAGGTGTGTTTTCTTCGAATGGAACTGGCAAGCTTCACATGTCCTGACGAGCTTGGCCGCATCTTGGAGGGCTGTGGGCCAATTGAATCCTTGCAGAAATGCTTTCCCAACTAATGCCCTTGATCCAATGTGGGAGTCACACATTCCTCTGTGAATCTCAGCCAGCAGTTCCTTTCCATCTTCCCGGCAGACACACTTTAATTTCACACCGCTGGGCCTCCTTGTGTATAGAGTGTCATCGACAAACTGATGCATACTAGCCCTCCGGGCTACCTTTTCAGCTTCATCTTGGTCGCCGGGAAGTTCTCCGGTTTGGAGGAAGTGGACAATGTGCCTTGCCCAAGATGGAGCCTGGGGCTCGGCAACGAAGACTAGCGGCACCTCCTCTGCTGCGGGAGCACTAGCCTCGTTTGCGGGGTCCATGGGACCGGCTGGAGGGGGTGGTCCGGCAGGCTATGAGGAGTTGTTTCTGGCAGGGTCTCTACCAGGAGCGGACGGCTCAACCGAGAGAGGCTTACCGTAGTCCAACTTTCTCCTTTTCTGGGCCATTATTGCTGGTGATATGAAGGGCTGAGAGAGACGGAGAACAAAAGTTCCTGGTTCCACAGGAAGCTTCTGCACAACACACGTTGACAGGTGATCAGCTATGCTATTTTCCGCACGGGGTACGTGCTCTGTTTGCAACCCGTCAAAGTGATCCTCCAATCTCCTCACTTCCTCGACGTATGCTTCCATCAATGGGCTTTGGTAATCCTTGTTGACTTGTCTCACCACAAGTTGTGAATCTCCTCGAACGATCAGCTTCTTGATTCCCAATTATGCTGCAATTCTGAGCCTGGCAAGGAGCCCTTCATACTCAGATGTATTGTTGGTGGCTTCTTCCCGGGCAAAGTTCATTTGGATGATGTACTTCAAGTGCTCCCCGGAGGGGGCAACAAGAAGCACGCCAGCCCCTGCACCTTGTAGGGAAAAAGCACCATCAAAATACATAATCCATTCTTGGGGTGATTCCTTGCCGGGGATAGCTGTCTCTGTCACTTCCTCATCAGGGGTGGGCGTCCATTCTGCAATAAACTCTGCCAGTGCCCTACTCTGAATAGTTGATGTGCTCTCAAACTTCAAACCAAAGCTGGATAACTCCAAAGCCCACTCCACTATTCTGCCAGGAGCCTCGGGGTTTCGGAGTATCCTTTGCAATGGAAAACGAGTGACAACCGTGATCTCGTGGGCTTGGAAGTAGTGGTGCAGTTTCCTTGAGGCCATAAGGAGACCAAAGATCAACTTTTGCATGCCAGAGTACCTCGATCTAGCCCCCTGTAACAAGGAGCTGACGAAATACACTGGGCGTTGCACCACTTTCTTCCTTGCTGCGTCCTTGGGGTTGTTCTCGTTGCCGTGCTCATGGCTGTCCTGATCCTTATCTGACTCTGCTATCTTCTGCTCACTCTCTGCCTCGTCCACTTCTCACTGCGCTACCTAGGCCGCACTAACCACTTGGTTGGTTGCCGCCATGTATAGCAACAACGCTTCTTGAGGTTTAGGCGCAACCAAGGTAGGCACAGACGATAGGTATGCCTTCAACTCATGTAGAGCCGCATCTGCTTCCAGGGTCCACTTCATAGGCCCTGCCTTCTTCAAAATTTTAAAGAACGGCAGGGCACGCTCGGCAGACTTGGAGATGAGTCTACTTAGCGCGGCAATGCATCCTGTTAAGTGCCTCATGTCCTTAACTATCCTTGGCGCCAGGATCTGCTTGATGGCTTTGATCTTGTCGGGGTTAGCTTCGATCCCCCGATGGCTTGCCGGAGGGAACACCAAACACACACTTCTCCTGATTAAGCTTCAAATTGATCTTGCGTAGATTAGCAATTGTCTCCTCCAAATCCTGGATAAGGGTGGCCCTATCCTTGGTTTTGACCACGATATCATCCATATAGGCTTCTATATTTATGTGAAACTGTGGTTGAAAACCAATCTGGACTGCCCTTGCAATAGATGACCGGCACTCTTTAATCCGAATGGCATGCGGATAAAGCAGTATGTACCACATTGAGTGATGAACGATGTCTTCTCTTCATCTTCTTTAGACATGAAGATCTGGTGATATCCGGAGTATTCGTCCAGAAAGGAGAGCAAATCACAACCTGAAGTGGAATCCAATATGGTCGATGTGCGGCAAGGGAAATGGGTCCTTTGGGCAAGCCTTGTTGAGATCTGTGAAATCAATGCAAAGCCTCCATTTCCCATTAGCCTTCCGGACTACCACTGGATTTGCCAACCACGTAGGATAGAGTACCCCGCTGACCAAACCAGCTGCCTCCAGTTTCTTGATCTCTTCGGCAATGAACTGCTGCCTCTCCAAAGCCTGCTTCTGGACTTTCTGCTTGACAGGTCGGGCATGTGGGCAGACAACAAGGTGGTGCTCGATTACCTCCCTGGGAACACCGGGGATATCAGATGGTTGCCAGGCAAACACATCGATATTCGCCCGCAGGAAGGCAACGAGCGCGCTTTCCTATTTGTCATCGAGGGTGGCGCTGATGGTGAAAGTACCATCAATGCCAGCAAGCCATGCCGGAACCTTCTTCACTTGGGGTGGAGTAACCTTGGATCTCTTCCTGTTGGAACACTCCGGCACATCGTCAACGGGTGCCGTGCACTCGGAAGGGGAACGATTCCTGGATTCCTTGCCGGAGGTCCTACAATCTCTCTTCTTTCCTTTGCTTTCCTTGGCGGGACCTGCCACTGTCTCTGTTGCGACTGCATCCCGGTACATCTTGTCTACGCAGATAATTGCATCCTTCTTATCCGACGGGATAGTAATGACTCCCAGTGCCCCAGGCATCTTCATGGTGTTGTAAGCATAGTGGGATGCTGCCATGAACTTGGCCAGGGCCAGGCGTCCAAGAATCCCATTGTACGGCAGGGGGAGGTCAACCACATCAAACACAATCTTCTCAGTCTGATAGTTCAGCTCTCCCCCAAACATCACCGGCAACATAATCTTCCCTTTAGGATGGCTCCTGCTGGGATTAACTCCTTGAAACGTGTCGGTAACCTCTAGCTCTTCTTCTCCTATCTGAAGCTTGTTGATGACTGTTGGGGAAATCAGATTCAACCCAGCCCTGCCATCCACTAACATCTTTGTGACCTTGAGGTTGCCAATTGTTTGGGAGACCAACAATGGGAAACATCCTACCGCAGTGGTGCGGCCAGCGTGATCCTCCTCATCAAAGATGATGGGTGTGCGGGACCATTTGAGCGGCTTTTGGGCCTCTGGCGCTGGTTCCACGGTATTGATCTCTTGTGCCCATCGCTTGAGTTGGCGGTGAGAGGCGTGCAGAGATGCACCCCATCAATGCATAGGGCGTCAGTGGCCTTCTAAAACTCCTGCTCACTGGTTTCCTCCATCACTCACATCATCACAGATTTCCTTCTCTTGACCCTTGGCGGGTTTTCCTTGGTTCCGAAAGGGTTTGCCAGGGCGATTTGCTTCACCGCCTCGACCCTTACCGCCAGCGGGATTCTGACCTTTTTCCTTGTCACGCTTATCATATTCTACCCTCTGTTTCTTGAGAAGCTGCTTAACCTGATAACACTCCTGAAGGTCGTGGCCTTTGGTCCAATGGATCTTGCAGTACGGCACATCGCCTTTCCCAGCTTTCTCGACGGCAGCGGCTTCCCGACAGGAAGTGCAAGCGGCAGCTCCCTTGCCGGGGGCCTCAGCCTTGGCCTTCTTGCTAGTACTAGGTGTGCCAGAGCCTTCCACAGTCATTACTACCTTATCTCTTGGCTTCTTACTGCGCTTCTTGCCCTTTCTTTGGCTGCTAGATTCATCCTCATCCTCTGAATCAACATTGGTGCAATCTTCCTCTCCGGGCAACTTCCTTCCTTCCTCCATCCGAGCACACTTATCCACCAGTGTGTATAGCTCCTTCACAGTCTTGGGCAACCGCACGTTCATCTTGGAACGAATGCGACGGTTGCGCACATTGGACTAGAAAGCTGCTATAACAACTGCCGGATGGATATTTGGAATATTTCTATGAAGTTTACTGAATCTCTGTAAATACTTACGGAGGGTTTCTCCTTCCTTCTGTTGGAGAAGCTGCAGGTTGCTGGGTCTGCCGGGCTCTTGGTGGCCACGGGTGAAGGCACCGATGAACTCGTGGCACAGGTCTACCCATGACGAAACGGAGTTCTCTGGCAGGTGCATCATCCAAGACCTCGCGTTGGACTTGAGGGCCAAAGGGAAGTAGTTGGCGAACACCTTCTCATCTCTTCCCCCGGTAGCCTGAACAGCGATGGTGTGGATGCTCAGGAACACTGGCGGGTTCAGCCTCCCATCGTACTTCTCATGTATCTCTGGCTTGAACGTGCGAACGGACGGCTAACGGACTTGCCGCAGCTCTCGTGTAAAGGCAGGGCAGCCGACCTCGAAAAGGTAGGCACCTGCCAACACAGAGCAGGCTCATCGACGTTGAGGCCGTCGCACCTGTCAGTATGGCGGAGGTCGTCGCGGCGTCGATATATGATGACGCGCGCGTCTCCCCGCCGCCTATCCTCCGGGGTTCGACGTTGGCCTAGACGTGCTCGAGGGTCAGAATAGGCCATCGAGACGTCATCGGGGTCTTGATTCAGCTGTGCCTGCGTCGGCTACCATGGTGGGGACGGCCCCCTCTGTACGGCTAGCAGTACGGGCGGTTGTTGTCGCTTGGGGAGGTCGTGGCGGGCCAGCTTGTCGTGAGCCCCCAGCTTCGGCGAAACCAGGCAGGATTTGGATGGTGGCGCGACATTCATCCATCTGCTCGGCTGCTGGCAGAAATCTCAGTAGCAGCTGAGCTCGCACCATAGCCTCCATGGTTGTGCTTGGCATAGATGTTGATGACATCGACCACACCGTCGCCTGGCTTCTGATGGTGCGGCGGCAGTGGCGGTGGTGGCGCCGCGCCCACGCTGCTGTGGGACGACCACCTGGGTGGCGGGCTTGCACGGCGCTGGTGCTCGAGGGCCAACAGCTCAGTCTAGCACAGCGGTCTGGTTGGCTCGTCCGGGAGGAGGTGCAAGCGCCCCGGCCGCTCCCGCGGTGGGGGCAGCCGGAGGGCGATGGCTCACCCCGGACCGAGCGTCGTTGCTGCGGCTGTGCCTGTCGGTGGGAGGAGGGGGTGTGGACGGAGTGACCCCCACGCCCGCACATTGCGGAGCATGACCATCGAGGCTCTGCTGATGCTGTTCTCCTCTGGTATCTCCTACCCCCGTGTCGGCCGCGGGGGAAGTGGTGATGGCGCCACCTACTCCAACCACGTCCCCAGCAACGTTCACGTCCTCGCTTGCCTCCTCATCCCCCGTGGCCTTAGAGGCCACGGGCAGCGGATCCTTCGAGGTGGATGGATGGGCCAAAGGATCGGACTTCTTCTTCTTGGGCGCCATGGTCGATGGCATCGTCGAAGATAAGGATGGTGATGAAGATGACGCGCTGCGCACGCTTTTAGATTCATGCAAGCGAGCCCCCTACCTAGCGCGCCGAAGATGTCGCGGGAAATCCGCGGCCACCTATGGGACTGGGAGGCTCCTTGCTGGTTCGGCAGGGGGACGTCACGTTGCACAAAGAGCTGACCAGCCCACGGCAGCATGGCAGAGAGCTCACAAGCAATTTACCCAGATTCGGGCCACCACGAGGCGTGAAACCCTACTCCTGCTTTGGTGGATTGATGGTGGAATGGAGGTGGTGAAGCATAGTACACTTGCTCGGCAAGGGTTTCCTTAGGGCAGTAGTGACTACGCGCGTATGGGGGTGTTGGTTCGTCAACTTTCCAACCCTTCCTATGGGTGCCATGGGCCTCCTTTTATAGATCAAGGGGTCACCACAATGGCAAAGTAGTCATTATCCACTGACATGATAACAAACAGTGCTATCATACCTAACTCTACGGGCTGACAGGGCGCGTTAAATGCACCGCTTAGTGTCACATCACTGGTTGCCCGGAAAGGCTTGCCGGGCTATCTTGCCAGCTCCGCGCCTATTCTCTTGACATGTCGCGGGACGGGTGTCATCTGTGGGTTTCTTCTGTAGGAAATTGCTGCCATGTGGCAAATGGCTGCCACTTAATCATCTTGCGGCTTGACACCGCATCGATCAATGACGTGGGTCGTGCTTGAGTGGTTGGTGAGATGGTTTTGCCTCTGCGAGCCCCGGCAGGCCCTGTCGGGGTGCCTTGGTTGCCTGCTTCTGGTTGTGGCCTCGCCCCTTGCCAGGCTCGCCTTCCCGGCAAGGGAGGCCCTTCTCTTGGTGGTATCTTGCTCCTCTGGCTTGGCCTTAGTCTTTTTGAGCTGCATGCTGGTTCTTCGAATATCTTGGTTTCTTGTACTCTAACTTGATCTTGGCTTCTCCGTGCACAAGTCAGGGGAAAATGCATACCCCTGTATATTTTCCCTGACACCGTGGCAAGGCCCTGCAGTAGAAGGAAAAGCCCACTAGAGGCCGCGAGAAGAAAGAAGGAGATGATGAGAGTAATGAAGAGGAAGAAAAGAAACAAGTGAACAAGAATTCCAGAAGGCAACCAAAGCGAGGTGCATTGACGGGGTTGCATCTTTGCACTCCTCTCACCGGCAACTCAAGCAATGGCCATGTGAAGTCAATGCTGTGGGGCCAACTGCGTATTCCCGGAAGCCGCTTAAATGGTCCCACACGCCTATCATCTTTGACGAAGAGGATCACCCCGACCGCACCACTGCGGTTGGGTACTTGCCATTGTTGGCCTCCCCAACAATCTGCAACCTCAAAGTAACAAAGATTCTAGTTGACGGTGGGGCTGGGCTGAACTTGATCTCCCCGAAGGTGGTTGGCAAGCTACAGATCCATGACAAAGAACTCAAGGCCACGGGTATGTTTCAAGGAATCAACCTCGGCAGGAGCCAGCCCAAAGGAAGATCATTTTGCCTGTGACATTTGGCGGGGAATTGAATTATTGGACCGAAAGAATTGTGTTTGACGTTGTTGAACTTCCTCTGCCTTACAATGGGATTCTTGGTCGTCTAGCTCTGGCAAAATTCATGGCCGCATCCCACTATGCTTACAACACCTTGAAGATGCCAGGGCCAATGGGCATCATTTCCATCCCATCAGATAAGAAAGATGCAATCATATGTCTGGACAAGATGTATCAAGACGCGGTAGCAGCTGAGGCAGCTGAAGCATCAGCTCCCGCCAAAAAAAAGAAGGGGAAGAAGGCTAGCAGAGATGCCGGCAAGGACTCTGGGAAGCGTGCTTCTCCGGAGTGCGCTGCACCTATTGAGGACCCGCCCGAGAGTTCCACTAGTAAGAAACCCAAAGTTGCTTCACCTGTTGTGAAGAAGGTCTCGACAAGGCAGGATGGCACTGACGGTACGTTCACCATCAGCACCACCCTTGATAACAAATAGGAAAGCGCGCTCATGACCTTCCTGCTGGCGACTGTCAATATGTTTTCTTGGCAACCATCTGACATCCCTGGCATTCCTAGGGAGATAATCGAGCACCACCTTGATGTCTACCCTCAAGCTCGGCCCGTCAAGCACAAAGTCAGAAAGCAAGCATTGGAGCGGCATCAGTTTATTGCCAAGGAAATCAAGAAACTTGAAGCAGCTGGTTTAGTCAGATGGGTACTACATCCAACCTGGTTAGCGAATCCAGTGGTAGTGCGCAAGGCAAACGGGAAGTGGAGGCTCTGCATTGATTTCACAGACTTGAACAAAGCTTGTCCAAAAGACCCTTTCCCCTTGCCGCGCATTGACCAAATTGTTGATTCCATTTCTGGATGTGATTTGCTATCCTTCTTGGATGCATACTCCGGGTACCATCAGATATTCATGGCTAAGGAAGATGAAGAGAAAACGACGTTCATAACTCCATGTGGCATGTACTGGTTTGTACGAATGCCTTTCGGGTTATAGAGTGCCAGATCCACATTTGCAAGAGCGGTGCAAGTTGGTTTTGAGTCCCAGCTGCACCGGAATGTAGAATCTTACATGGATGATATAGTGGTCAAGACTAGATATAGATCAACGCTCATCCGAGATTCGGAAGAGACTTTTGCCGATCTGCACAAGATCAGTATGAAGTTAAACCCTGACAAATGTGTATTTGGTGTCCCGTGTGGCAAGCTACTTGGTTTCTTTGTGTCTCACTGAGGGATAGAAGTTAGCCTTGACAAGATTAGAGGAATCGAGCAGATACAAGCACCCAAGACTGTCAAGGATGTGAGGCGTTTAACTGGATGCATTGTGGCACTGAGTGTTTCATCTCCAAGTCTGCTGAATGCGCCTTGCCATTCTTCAAAATCTTGAAAATGGCTCGCCCGGTGAAGTGGACCCCGGAGGCAGAAGCAGCGCTACAAGACTAAAAAATGTACCTTTCCTCTACTCCCACCTTGGTTGTGCCTAAACCACAAGAGTCGTTGTTGCTATATCTAGCTGCAACGAATCAAGTGGTTAGTGCAGCACTGGTGGCACAGAGGGAAGTGGTCGAAGAAGTAGTTGCGGCAGCCAACCCTTCCGGGGAAGGAACCAAAACACCTGCGGCAAGACATGACAAACACCAAGGGGAGTCCAGGCAAGCTGTAGGGAGCGATCCCAAGGCTGTGGAAAAGAAGAAGGTGGTACAACGACCAGTTTACTTTGTCAGCTCCTTACTACAAGGAGCCAGATCAAGGTACTCTGGGCACAAAAGCTGATCTTCGGCCTCATCATGGCCTCGAGAAAGCTGCACCACTACTTCTAAGCCCACGAGATCACAGTTGTCACCCGTTTCCCGCTACAGCGCATACTAAGGAATCCGGAAGCCACATGCAGAATAGTAGAGTGGGCCCTAGAGTTGTCATGCTTTGGCTTGAAGTATGAAAGTACCTCAACTATTCAGAGCAGAGCACTGGCGGAGTTTATTGCAGAATGGACGCCCACTCCAGATGAAGAAATACCAGAGACAGTTATCCCTAGCAAGGAGGCGCCTCTAGAGTGGATGATGTATTTTGATGGTGCTTTCTCGTTATAGGGCACTAGAGCTGGCGTGCTTCTTGTTGCACCCACCGGAGAGCATCTGAAGTATGTGGTTCAAATATGTTTTCCTTAGGAGAAAGCCACCAACAACACTGCTGAATATGACGGGCTCCTTGCCGGACTCAGAATTGCGGTGGAGTTGGGAATCAAGAAATTGATCATCCGTGCAGACTCACAGCTCGTGATGAGACAATTTACAACCAGAGTCCATTGATGGAGGCATATGTAGAGGAGGTGAGAAAGCTGGAAGAACACTTTGATGGGTTGCAAGTAGAGCACGTGCCACGCGTGGAGAACAGCATTGCTGATCACTTGTCAAAGTGTGCTGCGTGAAAGCTCCCTATGGAACCGGGACTTTTGTCGTCCACCTAACTCAACCATCAGTGTCCCCTTCAATGATGGCCAGAAAAAGAAGAAAGTTGGACTCCGGCAAGTATCTCCCGGCAGGACTTCCTGAAGCTGCGGGTCGAGATGCTGCTGAGAACAACCTTACCTCGGTTGGTGAGAAGCACCCTCCAGCGGAACCACATGTTCTTGCGGTCGAGGTAAGCGCTCCCACGAATGAGGAAGTGCCTTTAGTCCTTGTTGTCGAGCCACAGGCTCCAACTTGGGCACATCACATAGTCCATTTCCTTCAAATAGGAGAACTTCCCGAAGAGCAAGAAGAAGCTGAAAGAGTAGCCCGATGGTCCAGTATGTATGAGTTTTTCGATGACACTATGTACAGAATGAGGCCAAATGGGGTGAAATTCAAATGCATCTGCCAGGAAGATGGGTTGAAGCTGTTGGCAGAGATACATAAGGGTGTGTGCGGCTCTCACATTAGATCAAGAACCCTGGTTGGAAAAGCTTTCTGGCAGGGTTTCTACTGGCCCACAACCCTCCAGGATGCAACCGAGCTAGTCACAAAATGTGAAGCCTGCCAGTTCCACTCGGAGAACATCCATCAACCAGCTCAAGCTCTCCAGGCGATCCCTTTATCCTGGCCATTTTCGATCTGGGGGCTTGACATCTTGGGCCCCTTCCCCAGTGGCACTGAGGGCTTTGAAATCTTGTACGCCGTAATCGACAAGTTTACAAAGTGGCCGAAAGTGGAGCCAGTGAGGAAGGTGACCGCATAGTCAGCTGTCAAGTTCTTGAAAGGATTGGTGTGCCGTTCTGGAGTGCCCGCCTGAGTGATCACCGACAACAGCACCCAATTCATGAGACGCACCTTCATACAGTACGTCCAAAGCCTTGGGAGCAAGGTCTCCTTTGCCTCTGTCGCTCATCCCCGGAGCAATGGGCACGAATGCTGAAGTGTTCACTACAAAAAAGACTCATCCGTGACATTTTGAGCCGAACGAAATTTTTCCTGTCATGCTTATGACACTTCTATGACGATAATTGTGACAAAACCTGGTATCATCATAGATACGGTGGGTTCCTACTTCTATGACAAAAAAGCATGACCAAAAATGGGCTTTCCGTCCTAGGCGGGCCGGAGACGCAGCTGCATGACATTCTTTGGGCCGTCCATGACGGAAAAAACTGTGGTAGAAGGGAGGCCGAGGAAAATATCGGGGAGTTCCCTCTTACAGTGGGTGGTCGGGGCCGAGCGATGCACGGAGATATTGCACGTTTCTCTCGTACACGTACACGTGTTGGTGCGAGGCGTTCGGCTCTAACTGAACCCGAGCGAGGCGTTCGCCTACTGAACCCGAGTGATTGCACTGGCTACGCGTTACTGAACCCGAGCGATCGATCAATCCCTGGCTGTTAACTAAACCCGATCGAGCGATTCCATCGCTACTGCTGCTAACTGAAGCTGATTGAACCTGCTGGCTCTTGATGAACAGTAAGCGTTGTTGGGGGTTGGATGAATAGTCCCTGGTGGGGGTTGGATGAACATGACCCCGTGGTAGTAGATGCCGTTGCCGCTGGATGAACTAGACCCCGATCGAGCCGGTTGAGGGTGGATGAATAGGACCCCGTGGTGGGCTAGTTGAACAGTAGCCGGTGGACGGCTGGATGAACAGTAGCCCGTGGAGAGGTTGTTGAACAGTAGCCGGTGGAGGTTGGATGAACAGGAGCCCGTGGATGAACAGTAGCTGGTGGAGGCTGGAGGGAGACATCGTGGATGAACAGTCGCAGGTGCAGGCTGGAGGAGGTCGATGGTGCATGAACAGTAGCCCATGGAGGATGGAGCAAGGCAGTAGACGGTGGATGAACAGTAGCCCGTGGAGTCCCATTTTGCGGTAGGCTGCACCCCTCCCGATGAATAGGACCCCCGTTTCGACCATATGAGGTCGAAGAGAAGTCCGTTTCCTCCATTTTGCGGTACGCCACACCCCTCCTGATCAACAGGACCCCGTTTCGACCATAGGAGGTCGAAGAGAAGTCCGTTTCCTTTGTTTTGCGGTACGCCAGACCCCTCTAGGTGAACAGGATCCCGTTTCGACCATAGGCGGTCGAACAGAAAGTCGTTTCCTCCGTTCTGTGGTACGCCAGTCCTCGTTTCGGCTGTTCCATCCAAGCTGGTTGGCTCCCGATGAACAGGACACATTTCGTTGCCTCCTGATGAACACGGCGACGCAATTTCTCCGTTCCGACCCAGCCGGTTGGCTGCCGACGAACAGGACGCCGTCGCTGCTCTCTACTGCCTCTCCATGTACACGAGCCCTGGCCGTACGTATGCGCGAGTAGGCATTCGAGACCCCGCCCGTATGTACGTACGTGGCCGTATTCACTTTCTTGCACCCTGACTGTACGTACATGTACACGATATTGGCGGGACTGCATGACATGCTACGTCTGCGCCTCTACTACGACACGTGCCCTTCCTTATTCGGCATGGTTCATCGCTGCAGCCTGCACACAGAACGATCGACCAGTATGTACATACACGTTCGTGACCAGAATGACAACACTATGTACGCTTCGACCAGGTGGGTCCCGACTATCAGGAAGGATAAGGAGGCACTTCCTTGCGTGTGAAGTTATTGCTGGTGGGTCCCAGCTGTCAGGGGGAATCATTTTTTGCCCATAATATGGACGCACTTCCTTGCGTGCAAAGATGTAGCTGGTGGGTCCCAGCAGTCAAGGGGGGACATTTTTTCATGAAATGCGATGGCCTGTCCGGTGGATCCCTGATGCCAGGTGGAGAAATCATTATTTTGCACGTAATAAGGAGGCACTTCCTTGCTGCGGCCGTGGACCCAGCTGTCAGCCTCTCCACGTACAGTACTCTTCCGATGGAAGTCGTTCCTTGGCCACATTGACCACGCCGCGCCGAAAGCACCAAGGAGGTGGACGACAACGAGGCATAGGAAGGGGACGACGTGGAGCCGGGGAAGACGCGGCAGTGGATGCCCACACGGAGAGGAGGACGAGGGTTGACTGGTTTAGCTGCGGTGTGAGGCTGCCATCGCCGCAAATAACAGGGGTTGTGGGTGAGTAGAGGGATGGCCTGGCCAGAGGTTGGAGTAGGGTGGGGTGATCAGGCCTGCGCGGGAGCAGAGCCGGCCATGGGAGGCAGGAGTAGGCGGCATGACTGGTGCTGGTTTGGGCAGCTGGAGCAACAAGACCAGAGCTTGAAGAACCACTACGGCCGTTGGATGGACATTGTACAGTCACTTGAGCTAGAATCATTCATATTGACTAAGTTGACAAAGCCCTCCATCCGCGTCAACTTAGTAGGCCCACAAGTCGGCCTCCCACTATGATGGGTCCCAGCTAGCAGGGGGGTATTCATTTTTTTGTGCGTAATAAGGATGCACTTCCTTGCGTGCGAAGATATAACTGGTGGGTCCGAGCTATCAGTGGGGGGGCTTTTTTCGCGAAATACAGAGGCCCTTCTGGTGGGTCCCAGCTATCAGGTAGAGGAATCATTATTTTGCGTGTAATAAGGAGGCATTTCCTTGCGTGCGGCCGTGGACCCAGCTGTCAGCCTCTCCAC
The DNA here is from genome assembly GCF_018294505.1 of Triticum aestivum. Classification (NCBI taxonomy): domain Eukaryota; kingdom Viridiplantae; phylum Streptophyta; class Magnoliopsida; order Poales; family Poaceae; genus Triticum; species Triticum aestivum. Next base: position 226,227,084 of record NC_057805.1, read on the forward strand.
GTACAGTCCACTTCTGATGGATCTCATTCGTTGACCACGCCGCGCCGAGAGCACCAGGGCGGTGGACGACGGCGAGGCCTAGGAAGGGAACGACACGGAGCTAGGGAAGACTCGGCAGTTGTTTCCCACGCAGAGGGCAGTACGAGGGTTTACTGGTTCGTCTACCGTCGCCGGAGAATAACAACAGGTGTGGGTGAGTAGAGGGGTGGCTAGGCCAGCGATGGGAGTACGGTAGGGCGGTGAGGTGTAAGACCCTGGATTTTTCCCTTCTCTTTTTCTGATGATTTTCTTGGATTTCTTGTTTTGATTTGCTTTTCTGTGGCTATGTGGTTCTAAAACTTGGGAAGATCATGTCTTCCTAGGTTTTATAGTGGCTTGTCATCCTCATCATCATCCCAAGATCATGTCATTTTCATCCTTGACCTAATTCAATATTCTTTTTCTAGGGAATATTCCGTTTCTATTAAAGGAATGATTATTTTTGCCCTAGGTTGTGAAGCAACCTATATTTCTGTCACCCCCAAAATTCCCAAATAATTCTCATAAATTGTTTGGGTCATATCTTCCTCAAATATGTCAAAATCCTTCCTTGGCATCATCAAAGATAATTCACAAATATTCCTTTTCTAATTCTGCCCTTAGTGGCTTTTTGAGAAGGAAGTGTCATTTATCTTTGCTTGATGGACCCAAAACTTTTTGGACATATTTTCCTGTCCATATAATTGCCCCATGCAAAAATTCAACTCAATTTGTCTAGTAAATATTCCTGAGCAATTTTTCAAAGTTCCTGTCTGATGGAAGCCTGTGTGAAGGAAGTAAAAGCTAGGCATATCCAAATGAGTTGAAAATTTGCAAGGTCCTTCATATGATCAAATCGTGACTCTCCACCAAATTTGAGCTCATGTAACTCATCTATATGAGCCCAGCTCCAAATCTTGGTTTCTGGTCAGATTTTCAGTTTGTGAAGCAACCATATTTAATATTGCTTCATTTAATAAAAAAATTGAACAGGACATTCTCCTATCCATATAAATTCTCACCTGTAAGTTTTAGCCCATTTCATTAATCCATCTGCCCTCTACAATTTTTCCATGTTTCTCTCCAGAGAGATGCTATATGAAGCAAGTGCTAGTTTGGCTAATCCAAATGGCATGAAACATTTTGAGCATCTTCATATGTTCAATCATTGGGCCATGCCCAATTTAAGCTCATTGTATGCACCTATGTGAGTTCCCCTTCATGATCTTGATTCTGCACCAGATTATGTAGTTGTTAAGCAACCATTTTAAATCTTGATCCAAATCCCTCCAAACTTCACAGGATCATAGTCCTTCCTACTCTAAACCTCCCAGACATCAATTTTGATCCGTAGCCTTTCTTTGTTGATCACTGTATTGCAGCTTAAGTTTGCAATAGTAAACTTCAGAGGATCATTACCACCTAACCATAGTGCCCCTGATCGAGTCATCACCTCATTTGTAACCTAGCTTGGAGGGACTACACGTTGACACGATCGGCCCGGACAGAACGCGCGGCTTGCACTAGTGCATGCGGTGATCACGCTTGCGTCATGCTAATTGGGAGCTCTGGCTCATTCCGGTTGCTCTTCTCGTCCGCTCCCTCGTCGTCTCAACGTCCAACCTTGTCCGGGAGCTCCCCCGTGAGGCTCTCATCGTCCTGTGCCCGGGTGCCCTCTTGGTTCGCCATGAATGCGCTGCAACCGCCATGCCTGTGCCGCGTCCAGCTCCTATCCTCCATTAGAGCACTACTCGGGCTCGCCCGTGATGCTCTAGATACTTCTCCCGCGCCTATTTAAGCTGCCCCGAGGTCCTCCGCACATCACCCGCTCCTCCCTCGCCTCATTTGTCCACCGGAGCTGCCTCTCTTCGCCTCCGTCCACTGCCGTCCGCCATGGCCGCCCCGATCTCATCTCGTTTCCGGCAAGCCTATTCCCCCTCTCGCCTCCCCTCCACCTCCACCACCTTCCCCTCTCTCCAGCGCGCCTCCCCACCACCTCGCCCCCTCACCGGAGCCACCGTGGCTGCGGATCCCCTCCAGCTAGAGCCGCCTCCTGCGCCCTCTGTTGCTCCTCGCCCTGGCCGCTCCTCTCTTCCCCGGCGACCGTGCTTCGCATGAACGAGGCCGACAGCCTCCTCCACATGCGCCGGTGACCTCCCCTCGGCGGAAGGAGGCCGAAGGCACCGGGTGCCGGCGTCAGCCGCTCCTCTGCCTCGCCCCGTCCCTGCTTCTGTCGGGAAGAAGAAGACAGGCGCGAGGAGGAGAGAGAGATCCAGGCGGGGCCCACCCGTCAGCTCCTCGCACGTTGACCTCGGCCACGCTGACGTGGTACTATTAAGTGAAGGCGGTCCGCGAATATGTTTGCTTTGCTAGAAAACATACACTGGTTAGACTACGACCTAAAATACGCTATCCTCTTCTGAAAACGTCTCCCGCTTCTACTTCGGCCGAAAGTACACTTTCTTTTTCGGAAAACGTAATCTGCCCGAAGGCATTTTCTGTTTTAACCTCCAAGGGCCTGTCTGCGAATAAAATATTCACAGATTAGTCCCTGAACTACCACCCTTCGTATCTTCGCGCCCGTAACTCCGATCGAGGTGAAATCAATGCTCACTTCTTAGTCTCGTCAAGATCTTTTTGTTGGTAACATTTTCACTAGGTGGTACCATAGTGAAAAGACCATTTTGCCCTTGCTTCTAATCAGCCCCACTTCGAGAGAGAAGAACATGTGGCAAATCGTTCCGCGGCTTCACCACACTTCTTCCCAGAGTCTCCGTCACCCCCAGGCAAGCCACGACAACCACTTGCATGATGGATTTGCAGTAGCCTTGATTTTCCACTTGAATATTTAAATATTGTGTGCCGGTTAAAATTTTGTGAATGATTTATATATGCTCGTGAATCCATGCTTATCCTTATGATATAGTCATTTTGCCGGTTAAAATTTTGTGAATGATTGTTTAAATAGTTACTTGCTAGTATTATTATCATGTTCTTTAATGGTAAGTATTTACAATGCTAGTGGCCATGCTATGTTCTTATGTAGTGTTGTTATTGTGTTATTCATTACTATGCCATGCTCAGGTGCATCCAGTAGGGTAAATGATTTGTTGTTGCTGGTATGTTAAATAGTGATGTGGTTCATCCATGCTCATATGCATTGTTATTTCATCATGTTATTATGGCTCAGCTTATTGCATTCAAGTCTATCCGGATAATAATCAAACTTGAACAACTGTTTGATGACTCATCGTGCCACCAAATCGAGCTGACCAATGCATCCACACTTGCCTTATGGGGGGGGTCCTAACTAGGTCTATTGCCATGGCTCTCGCTAGTGACTCCAACGAGGGAAGGTTATGGGCGCGCCCTACCCTGATCAGGTAGGCGGACATAAGCCTTGTGAGCCCGAGTTTGGTTATGTGCACATGTCCCCGTTTGCGACCGTTTTTGTTTTGCCACGACGGTGGCCGGCCACATAGGTGGCGGATGTCACGAGTTGACATCGGGGCCACCCAGGACTGAACCCAAAGGGGGTGTTGGTCGGAGTGCCCAAGAGAGTGTCATGGTAGTAGATCGGTTTTGTCGGGACGTCGTTGGTCCACCCGAATGGGAGTGAGAGGCCATGGGTTCCGTGGTGTGGGTACAGTGTAGTAACCTCTGCAGAGTGTGTGTTAAATCTATCGATAGCCGCGCCCGCGGATATGGGCCATAATAATAACTTGACTAATAATAACCTTGGTTCGATGATGAGAAAGAGATTGGTTGTGATTGAGAGATGATCACGGAGGTATCTTGGATACCGAAGTTGGTTGATCTTTATGTGATAGCGAGATGATCACGGAGGTATCATGGATACCGATGTTGGTAAGTTGATCTTTGAGATGGTTACGAGGTAACCGCCGAATAAGAGTTAGTTGGTGCTGAAGGAAATATGCCCTAGAGGCAATAATAAAGTTATTATTTATTTCCTTATATCATGATAAATGTTTATTATTCATGCTAGAATTGTATTAACCGGAAACATAATACTTGTGTGAATACATAGACAAACAGAGTGTCACTAATATGCCTCTACTTGACTAGCTCGTTGATCAAAGATGGTTATGTTTCCTAGCCATAGACATGAGTTGTCATTTGATTAACGGGATCACATTATTAGGAGAATGATGTGATTGACTTGACCCATTCCGATAGCTTAGCACTCGATCGTTTAGTATGTTGCTATTGCTTTCTTCATGACTTATACATGTTCCTATGACTATGAGATTATGCAACTCCCGTTTACCGGAGGAACACTTTGTGCGCTACCAAACGTCACAACGTAACTGGGTGATTATAAAGGTGCTCTACAGGTGTCTCCAAAGGTACTTGTTGGGTTGGCGTATTTCAAGATTAGAATTTGTCACTCCGATTGTCGGAGAGGTATCTCTGGGCCCACTCGGTAATACACATTATAAGCCTTGCGAGCATTGTAACTAATGAGTTATTTGCGGGATGATGTATTACGGAACGAGTAAAGAGACTTGCCGGTAACGAGATTGAACTAGGTATCGAGATACCGACGATCGAATCTCGGGCAAGTAACATACCGATGACAAAGGGAACAACGTATGTTTTTAGGCGGTCTGACCGATAAAGATCTTCGTAGAATATGTGGGAGCCAATATGAGCATCCAGGTTCCGCTATTGGTTATTGACCGAAGAGGTGTCTCGGTCATGTCTACATAGTTCTCGAACCCGTAGGGTCCGCACGCTTAACGTTACGATGACGGTTATATTATGAGTTTATGTGTTTTGATGTACCGAAGGAGATAGGAGTCCCGGATGAGATCGGGGACATGACGAGGAGTCTCGAAATGGCCGAGACGTAAAAATCGATATATTGGACGACTATATTCGGACTTCGGAAAGGTTCCAAGTGATTCGGGTATTTTTCGGAGTACCGGAGAGTTACGGGAATTCGTATTGGGCCTTAATGGGCCATACGGGAAAGGAGAGAAAGGCCCCAAAGGGTGGCCGCACCCCTCCCCATGGACTAGTCCGAATTGGAATAGGGAGGGGGGCGCCCCCTTCCTTCTTTCTCCTTCTCCCTTCCCTTCTCCTATTCCAACAAGGAAAGGAGGAGTCCTACTCCCGGTGGGAGTAGGACTCCGCCCTTGGCGCGCCCTCCTCCTTGGCCAGCGGCCTCCCCCTTGCTCCTTTATATACGGGGGCAGGGGGCACCCCATAGACACAACAATTGATCATTGATCTCTTAGCCGTGTGCGGTGCCCCCCTCCACCATATTACACCTCGATAATATCGTACCGGTGCTTAGGTGAAGCCATGCGTTGGTAGAACATCATCATTGTCACCACGCCGTCGTGCTGACGAAACTCTCCCTCAATACTCGGCTGGATCGGAGTTCGAGGGACGTCATCGAGCTGAACGTGTGCTGAACTCGGAGGTGCCGTACGTTCGGTACTTGATCGGTCGGATCATGAAGACGTACGACTACATCAACCGCGTTGTGTTAACGCTTCCGCTATCGGTCTACAAGGGTACGTGGACAACACTCTCCCCTCTCGTTGCTATGCATCACCATGAACTTGCGTGTGCGTAGGAATTTTTTTGAAATTACTATGTTCTCCAACAGTGGTATCAGAGCCTGGTTTTATGCGTTGATGTTATATGCACGAGTAGAACACAAGTGAGTTGTGGGCGATATAAGTCATACTGCTTACCAGCATGTCATACTTTGGTTCGGCGGTATTGTGAGATGAAGCGGCCCGGACCGACATTACCCGTACGCTTACGCGAGACTGGTTTCACCGTTGCGAGCACTCGATGCTTAAAGGTGACTGGCGGGTGTCTGTCTCTCTCACTTTAGTTGAACCGAGTGTGGCTACGCCCGGTCCTTGCGAAGGTTAAAACAACACCAACTTGACAAACTATCGTTGTGGTTTTGATGCGTAGGTAAGAACGGTTCTTGCTAAGCCCGTAGCAGCCACGTAAAACTTGCAACAACAAAGTAGAGGACGTCTAACTTGTTTTTGCAGGGCATGTTGTGATGTGATATGGTCAAGACATGATGCTATATTTTATTGTATGAGATGATCATGTTTTGTAACCGAGTTATCGGCAACTGGCAGGAGCCATATGGTTGTCGCTTTATTGTATGAAATGCAATCGCCATGTAATTGTTTTACTTTATCACTAAGCGGTAGCGATAGTCGTAAAAGCAATAGTTGGCGAGACGACAACGATGCTACGATGGAGATCAAGGTGTCGCGCCGGTGACGATGGTGATCATGACGGTGCTTCGAAGATGGAGATCACAAGCACAAGATGATGATGGCCATATCATATCACTTATATTGATTGCATGTGATGTTTATCTTTTATGCATCTTATCTTGCTTTGATTTACGGTAGCATTATAAGATGATCTCTCACTAAAATTTCAAGATAAAAGTGTTCTCCCTGAGTATGCACCGTTGCGAAAGTTCTTCGTGCTGAGACACCACATGATGATCGGGTGTGATAGGCTCTACGTTCAAATACAACGGGTGCAAAACAGTTGCACACGCGGAATACTCAGGTTAAACTTGACGAGCCTAGCATATGCAGATATGGCCTCGGAACACGGAGACCGAAAGGTCGAGCGTGAATCATATAGTAGATATGATCAACATAGTGATGTTCACCGTTGAAACTACTCCATCTCACGTGATGATCGGACATGGTTTAGTTGATATGGATCACGTGATCACTTAGAGGATTACAGGGATGTCTATCTAAGTGGGAGTTCTTAAGTAATTTGATTAATTGAACTTAAATTTATCATGAACTTAGTCCTGATAGTATTTTGCAAATTATGTTGTAGATCAATAGCTCGCGTTGTTGCTTCCCTATGTTTATTTTGATATGTTCCTAGAGAAAAATTATGTTGAAAGATGTTAGTAGCAATGATGTGGATTGGATCCATGATCTGAGGATTATCCTCATTGCTGCACAGAAGAATTATGTCCTTGATGCACCGCTAGGTGACAGACCTATTGCAGGAGCAGATGCAGATGTTATGAATGTTTGGCTAGCTCAATATGATGACTACTTGATAGTTTAGTGCACCATGCTTAACGGCTTAGAATCGGGACTTCAAAAACGTTTTGAACGTCATGGACCATATGAGATGTTCCAGAAGTTGAAGTTAATATTTCAAGCAAATACCCGAGTTGAGAGATATGAAGTCTCCAACAAGTTCTATAGCTAAAAGATGGAGGAGAATAGCTCAAGCAGTGAGCATGTGCTCAGATTGTCTGGGTACTACAATCGCTTGAATCAAGTGGGAGTTAATCTTCCAGATAAAATAGTGATTGACAGAATTCTCTAGTCACCAGCACCAAGTTAGTAGAACTTCTTGATGAACTATAGTATGCAAGGGATGACGAAGGTAATTCCCGAGCTCTTCGTGATGCTGAAATCAACGAAGGTAGAAATCAAGAAAAACATCAAGTGTTGATTGTTGACGAGACCACTAGTTTCAAGAAAAGGGCAAGGGGAAGAAGGGGAACTTCAAGAAGAATGGCAAGCAAGTTGCTACTCAAGTGAAGAAGCCTAAGTCTGGTCCTAAGCCTGAGACTAAGTGCTTCTACTGCAAAGGGACTGGTCACTGGAAGTGGAACTACCCCAAGTATTTGGTGGATAAGAAGGATGGCAAAGTGAACAAAGGTATATTGGATATACATGTTATTGATGTGTACTTTACTAGTGTTTATAGCAACCCCTCAGCATTTGATACTGGTTCAGTTGCTAAGAGTAGTAACTCAAAACGGGAGCTGCAGAATAAACAGAGACTAGTAAAAAGCGAGGTGACGATGTGTTGGAAGTAGTTCCAAGATTGATATGATCATCATCGCACACTCCCTATACTTTCGGGATTAGTGTTGAAACTAAATAAGTGTTATTTGGTGTTTGCGTTGAGCATGAATATGATTTGATCATGTTTGTTGCAATACGGTTATTCATTTAAATTAGAGAATAATTGTTGTTCTGTTTACATGAATAAAACCTTATATCGTCATACACCCAATAAAATGGTTTGTTGGATCTCGATCTTAGTGATACACATATTCATAATAATGAAGCCAAAAGATGCAAAGTTAATAATGATAGTGCAACTTATTTGTGGCACTGCCGTTTAGGTCATATCGGTGTAAAGCGCATGAAGAAACTCCATACTGATGGACTTTTGGAATCACTTGATTATGAATCACTTGGTACTTGCGGACCGTGCCTCATGGGCAAGATGACTAAAACACCGTTCTCCGGAACTATGGAGAGAGCAACAGATTTATTGGAAATCATACATACAGATGTATGTGGTCCGATGAATATTGAGGCTCGTGGCGGATATCGTTATTTTCTCGCCTTCACAGATGATTTGAGCAGATATGGGTATATCTACTTAATGAAACATAAGTCTGAAACATTTGAAAAGTTCAAAGAATTTCAGGGTGAAGTTGAAAATCATCGTAACAAGAAAATAAAATTTCTACGATCTGATCGTGGAGGAGAATATTTGAGTTATGAGTTTGGCCTTCAGTTAAAACAATGTGAAATAGTTTCACTACTCACGCCACCTGGAACACCACGGTGTAATGGTGTGTCCGAACATCGTAACCGTACTTTATTAGATATGGTGCGATATATGATGTCTCTTACCGATCTACCACTATTCTTTTGGGGTTATGCATTAGAGACAGCTGCATTCACCTTAAATAGGGTACCATCTAAATCCGTTGAGACGACATCTTATGAACTGTGGTTTGGCAAGAAACCAAAGTTGTCGTTTCTTAAAGTTTGGGGTTGCGATGCTTATGTGAAAAAGTTTCATCCTGATAAGCTCAAACCCAAATCGGAGAAATGTGTCTTCATAGGATACCCAAAGGAGACAGTTGGGTACACCTTCTATCACAGATCCGAAGGCAAGACATTCGTTGCTAAGAATGGATCCTTTCTAGAGAAGGAGTTTCTCTCGAAAGAAGTGAGTGGGAGGAAAGTAGAACTTGATGAGGTAATTGTACCTGCTCCCTTATTGGAAAGTAGTTCATCGCAAAAACCAGTTTCTATGACGCCTATACCAATTAGTGGGGAAGTTAATGATGATGATAATGGAACTTCAGATCAAGTTATTACTAAACCTCGTAGGTCAACCAGAGTGAGATCAGCACCAGAGTGGTATGGTAATTCAGTTCTGGAGGTCATGTTACTTGACCATGACGAACCTACGAACTATGAGGAAGCGATCATGAGCCCAGATTCCGCAAAATGGCTTGAGGCCATGAAATCTGAGATGGGATCCATGTATGAGAACAAAGTGTTGACTTTGGATGACTTGCCCGATGATCGGCAAGCCATAGAAAATAAATGGATCTTCAAGAGGAAGACGGACGCTGATAGTAGTGTTACTATCTACAAAGCTAGACTTGTCGGAAAAAGGTTTTTGACAAAGTTCAAGGTGTTGACTACGATGAGATTTTCTCACTCGCAGCGATGCTTAAGTCTGTCCGAATCATGTTAGCAATTGCCGAATTTTATGAAATCTGGCAAATGGATAAACAAAACTGCATTCCTTAATGGGTTTATTAAAGAAGAGTTGTATATGATGCAACCAGAAGGTTTTGTCAATCCTAAAGGTGCTAACAAAATATGCAAGCTCCAGCAATCCATCTATGGACTGGTGCAAGCATCACGGAGTAGGAATATACGCTTTGATAAGTTGATCAAAGGATATAGTTTTATACAGACTTGCGGTGAAGCCTGTATTTACAAGAAAGTGAGTGGGAGCACTACAACATTTCTGATAAGTATATGTGAATGACATATTGTTGATCGGAAATAATGTAGAATTATTCTGCAAAGCATAAAGGAGTGTTTGAAAGGAGTTTTTCAAAGAAAGACCTCGGTGAAGCTGCTTACATATTGAGCATCAAGATCTATAGAGATAGATCAAGACACTTGATAAGTTTTTTCAATGAGTAAATACCTTAACAAGATTTTGAAGCAGTTCAAAATGGAACAGTCAAAGAAAGAGTTTCTTGCCTGTGTTACAAGGTGTGAAATTGAGTAAGACTCAAAGCCCGACCACGGCAGAAGATAGAAAAAGAATGAAAGTCATTCCCTATGCCTCGGCCATAGGTTCTATAAAGTATGCCATGCTATGTACCAGATCTATTGTTTACCCTACACTGATTTTGGCAAGGGAGTACAATAGTGATCTAGGAGTAGATCATTGGACAGCGGTCAAAATTATCCTCACTGGAATAAGGATATGTTTCTCGATTATGGAAGTGACAAAACGCTCATCGTAAAGGGTTACGTCGATGCAAGTTTTGACACTAATCTAGATGACTCTAAGTCTCGGTCTAGATACATATTGAAAGTGGGAGCAATTAGCTAGAGTAGCTCCATGCAGAGCATTGTAGACATAGAAATTTTCAATATACTTACGGATCTGAATGTGACAGACCCGTTGACTAAAATTATCTCACAAGCAAAACATGATCACACCGTGTTAATCACATAGCGATGTGAACTAGATTACTGACTCTAGTAAACCCTTTGGGTGATGGTCACATGACGATGTGAACTATGGGTGTTAATCACATGGTGATGTGAACTATTGATGTTAATCACATGGCGATGTGAACTAGATTATTGACTCTAGTGCAAGTAGGAGACTGAAGGAAATATGCCATAGAGGCAATAATAAAGTTAATATTTATTTCCTTATATCATGATAAATGTTTATTATTCATGCTAGAATTGTATTAACCGGAAACATAATACTTGTGTGAATACATAGACAAACAGAGTGTCACTAGTATGCCTCTACTTGACTAGCTCGTTGATCAAAGATGGTTATGTTTCCTAGCCATAGACATGAGTTGTCATTTGATTGACGGGATCACATCATTAGGAGAATGATGTGATTGACTTGACCCATTCCGATAGCTTAGCACTCGATCGTTTAGTATGTTGCTATTGCTTTCTTCATGACTTATACATGTTCCTATGACTATGAGATTATGCAACTCCCGTTTACCGGAGGAACACTTTGTGTGCTACCAAACGCCACAACGTAACTGGGTGATTATAAAGGTGCTCTACAGGTGTCTCCAAAGGTACTTGTTGGGTTGGCGTATTTCAAGATTAGAATTTGTCACTCCGATTGTCGGAGAGGTATCACTGGGCCCACTCAGTAATACACATCACTATAAGCCTTGCAAGCATTGTAACTAATGAGTTAGTTGCGGGATGATGTATTACGGAACGAGTAAAGAGACTTGCCGGTAACGAGATTGAACTAGGTATCGAGATACCGACGATCGAATCTCGGGCAAGTAACATACCGATGACAAAGGGAACAACGTATGTTGTTATGCGGTCCGACCGATAAAGATCTTCGTAGAATATGTGGGAGCCAATATGAGCATCCAGGTTCCGCTATTGGTTATTGACCGGAGAGGTGTCTCGGTCATGTCTACATAGTTCTCGAACCCGTAGGGTCCTCACGCTTAACGTTACGATGACGGTTATATTATGAGTTTATGTGTTTTGATGTACCGAAGGAGTTCGGAGTCCCGGATGAGATCGGGGACATGACGAGGAGTCTCGAAATGGCCGAGACGTAAAGATCGATATATTGTACGACTATATTCGGACTTCAGAAAGGTTCCGAGTGATTCGGGTATTTTTCGGAGTACCGGAGACTTACGGGAATTCGTATTGGGCCTTAATGGGCCATACGGGAAAGGACAGAAAGGCCCCAAAGGGTGGCCGCACCCCTCCCCATGGACTAGTCCGAATTGGACTAGGGAGGGGGGCGGCCCCTTCCTTCTTTCTCCTTCTCCCTTCCCTTCTCCTATTCCAACAAGGAAAGGAGGAGTCCTACTTCCGGTGGGAGTAGGACTCCCCCCTTGGCGCGCCCTCCTCCTTGGCCGGCGGCCTCCCCATTGCTCCTTTATATACGGGGGCAGGGGGCACCCCATAGACACAACAATTGATCATTGATCTCTTAGCCGTGGGTGCCCCCCTCCACCATATTACACCTCGATAATATCGTAGCGGTGCTTAGGCGAAGCCCTGTGTCGGTAGAACATCATCATTGTCACCACGCCGTCGTGCTGACGAAACTCTCCCTCAACACTCGGCTGGATCGGAGTTCGAGGGACGTCATCGAGCTGAACGTGTGCTGAACTCGGAGGTGCCGTACGTTCGGTACTTGATCGGTCGGATCATGAAGACGTACGACTACATCAACCGCGTTGTGTTAACGCTTCCGCTATCGGTCTACAAGGGTACGTGGACAACACTCTCCCCTCTCGTTGCTATGCATCACCATGATCTTGCGTGTGCGTAGGAATTTTTTTGAAATTACTACGTTCCCCAACAGGTGCATGATATGGTTAATCTGTTGCATGTAGTATCATCATGTTCATGTGCTCATGCCATGCTAATGTTATTTTAGCTGTATCATGTTTAGTTTGTGCATGCTATGTATCATGTTCATGATTGCCTTAACCTACTAATACCATGTTGTTGTTTGTCTTGACTGCTTTTGGTTAATTGTGAGCTTGCAAATACATTCAATGTACTGACCTGGCGTGTCATGCCAGTTTGTAGGTCGTGCCTGGTTTGCTTGCTTGTTTGGTGTGTTTCCCGTGTTCTCGAGCTAGGATAAATGTTCCAGCCTAAGTACCTGCGGATTGGAGTCCATCATCGCCGTTCGTTGTTCCGCTGCTAGTAGAGGTCCCGCTGCCTCGAGTTGTTATGCTGCTAGTTTGTTCTATGCTAGGCAGTGCCGTATTCCATGGGACTTCACCTCAATCTCTGGGCTGGAATACGGGGTGTTCTGGTTTCTCTGAGCCGGGGTGCCACAGGGCTTGGTATCAGACCAGGTCTGGTTGTAGAGCGCCCTAGTCCGCTGGAACGTTAGAAAATGGTAGTATAGGGTCTGGTTGTTGTCCTTGCTTGCTGCATTTGGTTGTTGGATTTGTTTGTTGCATATAGTCTTATTCGGTTACCCCTAACCCCTGTTTCGTGCGTAGATGGCAGTCAGCTTCCATGAGTTCAGTGCCCTCCCTAGAGATCCCGGTGCTGTTCCTATTGCATTCAGTCCCACTCCTGCACCTCTCAACTTTGCCACCCTCCTTGGCGACATGTGGCATAGCATTTATCCCCACGGAGATCCACCCCATTATCAAGTATTCCAGTTTTCTGCCAGTGGAAGAATCCTAGAATATGTTACTCATGTCCATCTGTCGGCCTCGATTCCCGTTGGTAAGCGCACCTACAGTTTCCATGGTGGTTACAGTGCTACTCCCAAGCGTGCCGTTCAACTTGCCGCAATGGCAGGAATCACCAGTCTTCGTCATCAAGAGAGCATGGTGCAAGAGAACCGTGCTTATCAATACTATCCCACCATCGTCAAGAATCCTAAGCGGATCAAGTTCCCGTCTGTCAACCCTCAAGATGACCCGGCTATCCTCGCCATGTCACGCTACATGACGGCCGAGTGTCTTCTTATTTCTGAATTAGTCCGAGACGCCATTCGAGCCTGGAGATTGCTTGGTGTTTCCCTACCTCAATCTCCGCCAGCTTCTCCAACCCCTCCGCCTCGTCCCTCTGGAGTTTCGGAGTCAGCAGTTCCACTCGCTACTCCCTTAACTTCTTCGTCAGTTCACGAGCGTTTTCTCAAGCATAGGGTGTAGTCCTTCGTGTAGTGCATGTGCATTTGTTGTAGTAGCATGCTTGTGTGTGCCTGTGTGGAGTAGTTTTGTAGCTTGTTTGATGTATGCTTTGTCACAATAAATAGTTTTCTCGTGCTTCTTTATTTGAATCTTCGGTGTTACCCCCTTATGGAAAATTGCTCATCAACCGACAACGGATATGAAGAAGCCATGAGAAGTAAAGATATACACCAATGAGATTTTCAGCTCACAGCATTGTATTGTAGACATCCGGTCTGAATACAAGTTATATTCTGCTTAGACTTTCAGTAACAAGTACCCGTCAGAGATACATCTTTATTACAAGAATGATTAAACCACCAGTAGAACAAAATTGGATCCAAGTCCAACAGTGCATTTCAAGTCAAAGCAAGAAGGACGGTCAGACAATTCTTGTCATACAAGTAATCAGCAGCCGGAATGTAAAGAATATGTATATATATATATGTCATCCCGTTCGCAAAGAAAAGCAGCACACTATTTTTCAGTGAAGCGTACAAGGCAAGATTCCTCATTCTTCTTCAGCAAGATACTGCACAAGCTTTTGGCATAAGGTACCAAGTCTTCCCTAGTAAGTCTTTAAGGGGGTAAGCTTATGAGGTACGGTACCCAGTCTTCCTCAGCAAGCTATGTGCCGAAGGCTTCGAGCACAAGCCATCCAGTCTTCCTCAACATGATATCCCGGTGGCTTCCGACACAAGCTGCCCAGTCTTCTTCAGTACAAGATATTAAACAATGAGTTGTCAGCATATGACAGTGTTCCCCAAGAGTCAGATCTGCAACAGTTGGGACCGAAACAAGAATTAGTCAGAACAAAGGTATGCCTCGAGAATCAGATATTTGTTCATACAATGAGTATACTGTCAAGTTCATGCTAGTCCCTCGCACAAGGAAGAATTCATGGTACGCATCCGACAACCTCACCGGTTATTCAAGAGACAGAAAACCAGTGGGTGATGCAAGAACCTACAAGTCTTGAAGAAAGGCAACATTGAGACACCATCTCGACAGTAAAATTCAAGATCAGCCCCGCACACGCGACAAGGTGATGTTATTAATCCTGTTACTGTCAGGCATAGTCGACAACAGTAATGAGATCCGTACAATCACACATGAACCGGATAAATATCCCGAGACTCAAGACCAAAGTATGAATTGCAAGATATTGCACATGGTAGTACTCAGGGTCACAAAAATAATCAAGGGTATATTTGGCCAAGTTCTGTTGGCAAAAAGATTCAGACAAAGAAAATAATAATGAAGGAGAAACACCAACGATACAAGACCTCGTATCAAGACAACTAGCTTAGTCCACAGTATGCTCAGAACTGCCACCAATGAATACCCGAGTCTGTCAGGTCCGAACCAAGGACAGCTCGACATATTGGCCTCAGTGACCATGCTAAAGTATCGCACAACCTACTATCCACATGAGAATACCGGCAAAAATGAAGAATCAGAGTATAAAATCACAAAGCATGTGCTCTCACATATGGGAATAGATTAAAGAATAGACTGCCATGAACGTGATTCTTTGCCAAGATCACCGCCAGTCAAGTCTGCAAATGTTATCATTAGGAGATGGTGCACTTTTCTATTAGTCACGTTAAGAGACGGTCAAACCTTTGGTATAGATTGGATACTCAAGACTGTGAAGCCAATCAAGATAAGTCAGAAACTCCTGCAAGATGTCAGAATCCATTAGAAGAAAAGGTATGATTGGATACTCAAGACTGTGAACCCAGAAGGCATGCATATACATTCGAGCAGCACGATGTCTGGATAGAAGAGATTCTTTGTTCCACGGGTAGATGTGTTCCCCACTCCATGGAATATTCTCGGTACTCGATACAAGAATAACATCTCCAGCAAGGATCAATATCGAGAAGGACACGTTTGTCAGTAATGATAATCTTTCGGACCTCAGCTAAGCCATCAGATATGAAGGAAAAATTTGAGTCAGTATGAACAGGAACATACGAGGTAAGTCTGGTCAGTATGTCAGATACGGTGTAGCAAACCACCCCAGATCAAGGCGGTCAGTCAGATCCAATTCAGTGGGAACATAATATAAGAGTAAATAAGAGAAACCTGAGTTTGAGACAGTTTCTTCAATTGAGAAGATTTACTTGTTCCCTAAGCAACCAAATCTCGAGGACGAGATTTGTTTAAGGGGGGAAGGTTTGTAACACCCTGGATTTTGCCCTTTTCTTTTTCTGATGATTTTCTTGGATTTCTTGTTTTGGTTTGCTTTTCTGTGGCTATAAGGTTCTAAAACTTGGGAAGATCATGTCTTCCTAGGTTTTATAGTGGCTTGTCATCCTCATCATCATCCCAAGATCATGTCATTTTCATCCTTGACCTAATCCAATATTCTTTTTCTAGGGAATATTCCTTTTCTACTAAAGGAATAATTCTTTTTGCCCTAGGTTGTGAAGCAACCTATATTTCTGTTACCCCCAAAATGCCCAAATAATTATAATAAATTGTTTGGGTCATATCTTCCTCAAATATGTCAAAATCCTTCCTTGGCATCATCAAAGATAATTCACAAATATTCCTTTTCTGATTCTGCCCTAAGTGGCTTTTTGAGAAGGAAGTGTCATTTATCTTTGTTTGATTGACCCCTAACTTCTTGTACGTCTTTTCCTGTCCATATAATTGCCCCATGCGAAAATTCAACTCAATTTGTCTAGTAAATATTCCTAAGCAATTTTTTAAAGTTCCTGTCTGAGGGAAGCCTGTGTGAAGGAAGTACAGGCTAGGCATATCCAAATGAGTTGAAAATTTGCAAGGCCCTTCATATGATCAAATCATGACTCTCCGTCAAATTTGAGCTCATGTAACTCATCTATGTGTTCCCAGCTCCAAATCTTGGTTTCTGGTCAGATTTTCAATTTGTGAAGCAACCATATTTAATATTGCTTCATTTAAGCTGAAAATTTAATAGGACATTATCATATCCATATAAACTCTCTCCACCATGTTTTGGCCCATTTCATTAATCCATTTGCCCTGTGCAATTTTTCCAAGTTTCTGTACAAAGAGATGCTATATGAAGCAAGTGCTAGTTTGGCTAATCCAAATGGCATGAAACTTTTTGGGCATCTTCATATCTTCAAATCATTCGGCCATGCCCAATTTAAGCTCATTTCATTGGACCATGCTAAATCTTGGTCCAAATCCCTCAAAACTTCACAAGATCATAGTCCTTCCTACTCTAAACCTCCTAGACATCAATTTTGATCCATAGCCTTTCTTTGTTGATCATTGTATTGCAGCGAAGTTTGCCATAGCAAACTTCAGAGGATCATTACCACCTAACCATAGTTCCCCTGATCGAGTCATCACCTCATTTGCAACCTAGCTTGGAGGGACTACACTTGTGACATGGTCGGCCCGGCCAGAACGCGCCACTTGCACCACTGCACGCGGTGATCACGCTTGCGTCATACTAATTCCGAGCTCTGGCTCGTTCCGGCCGCTGTTCTCGTCCGCTCCCTCGTCATCTCGATGTCCAACCTTGTCCAGGAGCTCCCCCGTGAGCCTCTGCATTGTCCCGTGCCCGGGCCCCCTCCTGGTTCGCCTTGAATGCGCCGCAAATGGCATGCCTGTGCCGCGTACAACTCCTATCCTCCATTAGACCACTGCTCAGGCTCGCCCGTGATGCTCTAGAGGCTTCTTCCGCGCCTATTTAAGCTGCCCCGAGGTCCTCCACGCCTCACCCACTCCTCCCTTGCCTCATTTGTCCACTGGAGCAGCCTCTCTTCGCCTCTGTCCACCGCCGTCCGCCATGGCTGCCCCGGTCTCATCTCGTTTTCGACGAGCCTAGTCCCCCTCTCGCGTCCCCTCGACCTCCACCACCTTCCCCTCTCTCCAGCGCGCCTCCCCACCACCTCGGCCCCTCACCGGAGCCACCGTGGCCGCGGATCCCCTCCAGCTAGAGCCGTCACCCGCACCCTCTGTTGCTCCTCACCGCGGCCGCTCCTCTCTTCCCCGGCGACCATGCTTCATCTGAACAAGGGCGGCAGCCTCCCCCGCATGCGCTAGGGCCCTCCCCTCAGCCAGAGGAGGCTGGAGGCACCGGGGGCCGGCGCTGGCCGCTCCTCTGCCTCTCCCCGTCCCTACTTCTGTCGGGAAGAAGAAGACAGGCGCGAGGAGGAGAGAGAGAGATCCAGGCGGGACCCACCCGTCAGCCTGTCGTGCGTTGACGTCGGCCCCGCTGACGTGGTAAGTGAAGGCGGTTTCTGTGAATACATTTTCTTTGCTGGAAATCGTACTTTGGTTAGACTACGACCTAAAATACGCTTTGCTCTTCTTCTACTTCGGCTGAAAGTACGATTTCTTTTTCAGAAAACGTAATCTGCCCAAAGGCGCTTTCTGTTTTAACTTCAAGGGGCCTGTCTGCGAATACAATATTCACAGATTAATCCCTAAACTTCCACCCTTCATATCTCCGCGACCGTAACTCTGATCGAGGTGAAAACGACGCTCACTTCTTGGTCTCGTCAAGATCTTTCTGTTGGTAAAATTTTCAAGAGGTGGTCCCATAGTGAAAATGACCATTTTGCCCTTGCTTCTAATCAGCCCCCCTTTGAGAGAGAAAAACGTCCAGCAAATCGTTCAACGGCTTTACCGCACTTCTTCCCGGAGTCTCTGTCACCCCCAGGCAAGCCAAGATAGCCACTTGCATGATGGATTTGTAGTAGCCTTGGTTTTCCACTTGAATATTTAAATATTGTGTGCCGGTTAAAATTTTGTGCATGCTTTATATACGCTCGTGAATCCATGCTTATCCTTATGATATGGTCATTCTGCTTCGGTTGTTTAAATAGTTACTTGCTAGTATTATTGTCATGTTCTTTTATGGTAAATATTTCCGATGCTAGTGGCCACGCTATGTTCTTATGTAGTGTTGTTATTGTGTTATTCATTACTATGCCATGCTCAGGTGCATCCAGTAGGGTAAATGATTTGTTGTTGCTGGTATGTTAAATAGTGATGTGGTTCATCCATGCTCATATGCATTGTTATTTCATCATGTTATTATGGCCCAGCTTATTGCATTCAAGTTTAACCGGATAGTAATCAAACTTGAACAACGGTTGGCTGAGTCATGGTGCCATCAAATCGAGCTGACACTACAAAAAAATACACTTCTATGATGATACGTGTTTGTCACGGTAGGTCACGTTTTCTGTCATGCATGTACATCCATGACGATTTTATGACAGAATCAAGATAGTCATACCTGTGCTGTTGTCGAAGTGTTCTATGACAATGACATTACCAAAATTATCATCACAGAAGTGTCCACTTCCATGACGATAAATGGTGCATCATGGAAGTGCTTTCGTCAAGGGTGACCGACACATGGCATCCACTGTAATGGGTCACCGTTAAGCTATCGGGTCTGATTTTGGATCCGATAACCCGTTAACAGCACGGACCAATGAGGATTTTCCACGTGTAAAATTGTCATTGGCCAGAGGAAACACGTGTTGGCTCACCGTTGGGACAGATGTCATCCATTATTGGACCGTAGGCGCCTATGATACGTCGACACGTGGCACGAGCCAACAGAGGCCCATTTCGGTGAAAAGGCGGGCCCGTTTGACTTGGTCAAAAGGTAACGGGTCGGCCCACGCAAAGCCTGTTAACGGCCTATTCATATATAGCCCATTTACGGCCCGCTAACTCACGACCCGTTATGGCCTATCAGAATTAAGCCCAGTAGCTTCATCTGGGCCGTCCAATATGATTCCAGCCCGTTGTAACTTTCGGCCCATGTACGGCCCATGATGTCTTTCGGCCCATACGAGGCCATTTGTAACTCTTGGCCCATTAACGGCCCGTGGTGAATCTGGCCCGCAATGAACAGTGTACCACTTTGTACCCATTAACGGCCTATTATTCCATTGGGCCGTTTCCAACCCCTGTTATCTTTTGTCCTTCTTAGGACCCATTTATTATTGGACTTATTTCCAGCATCCGGTTACTTACGGCCCGTTACTGGCGTTTTCTACTTGTGGGCCAAATTCAGCCCGTGGTTACAATCGGCCCGTTTGTGGCCTGTCAATCCGTTGGGCCGTTTTCATAGCGTCATCAAAGACGGTTGATTAACAATGGCCCGTTATGGTCGGCCCATGAATGGACGATTCCAAATCTAGCCCGTTTGCGGCCCATAATGCGGCCTGTTATTGGCCCATGTTTGGCTGATCGATCATATAACCCATAGAAGGCCCATTGATGCTACGGCCCGTAGAAGGCCCATTGTTTCTACAGCCCGTAGGAGGCCCATGGTAACTACAATAAATATGTAGCCTATGGTTATTGTGGCCTAGTTTTAAAAAATAGGTTATTGCGGCTACTAGCAAACCGTAGAAAAACAACTGCACTGGCTGCAAGCAAATAAATAAACAAGACAATAAGGAAATAAATAAGCAAGCAAATTACGCTAGGCTATCACGACTATTACACATATTACATCCATTGGGCATCAAAGTTCACCACCAGTGCAAATATAGGGAACAAAGCAGCATATCATATACACTGGTTGTCAAAGTTGGCGACCAGTGCAAATAAACGCCGCAGCAAAACAAGTCCAGAATTGAAACCACTTCAGAAGAGCTCAAGAAACAATATCCTGGGTACCCATAATGCTTAGCAAGCTTATTAACTTTCTCTTGTTTGGCGCTTAAATCCTCCAGCGCTTGATGTTGCATAAGAAACTATGCATCTGAATTCTGCAGGGACTTCCTCACTCCTTCGGCTTCTTGCCACAACACAGCTGACTGATGCCTTTCAGCTTGTAGCTGAGACTGAAGAAGCTGAAGTGATTCAGGCAGTGAGTTCGAAGAGCTTGTGCCAGCGGTACTATCCAGTAACTCGAACACTACATCAACGCAGCACTATGTAATATGGTCACTGTATTGTCCATATCATTCTAGTTTATATTGCCAAATCAAGATAGAGACAAAGTTCAAGTCATATATTTTTAAGACACAAGAGCATAGACAGAATATAAGTGTTTGAAACTACACAACATTGGCAACACTTGTAATGTGCATCACATGAGAACATAATTGTTTATACAACTAAAACTGAAATCAACATAGAGAAAGAAGTTAGAACAGCAATCCAGTTAAAGAAATAGGTTTAAAACATACCTGAAGGAAATATTCCCTAGAGGCAATAATAAAGTATTATATATTTCCTTATATCATGATAAATGTTTATTATTCATGCTAGAATTGTATTAACCGGAAACATAATACATGTGTGAATACATAGACAAACAGAGTGTCACTAGTATGCCTCTACTTGACTAGCTCGTTAATCAAAGATGGTTATGTTTCCTAGCCATAGACATGAGTTGTCATTTGATTAACGGGATCACCTCATTAGGAGAATGACGTGATTGACTTGACCCATTCCGTTAGCTTAGCACCCGATCGTTTAGTATGTTGCTATTGCTTTCTTCATGACTTATACATGTTCGGAAAGGTATCTCTGGGCCCACTCGGTAATGCACATCACTATAAGCCTTGCAAGCATTGTGACTAATGAGTTAGTTGCGGGATGATGTATTACGGAACGAGTAAAGAGACTTGCCAGTAACGAGATTGAACTAGGTATCGAGATACCGACTATCGAATCTCGGGCAAGTAACATACCGATGACGAAGGGAACAACGTATGTTGTTATGCGGTCTGACCGATAAAGATCTTCATAGAATATGTGGGAGCCAATATGGGCATCCAGGTCCCACTATTGGTTATTGACCGGAGAGGTGTCTCGGTCATGTCTACATAGTTCTATAACCCGAAGGGTCCGCACGCTTAACGTTACGATGACAGTTTTATTGAGTTTTGATGTACCGAAGGAGTTCGGAGTCCCGGATGAGATCGGGGACATGACGTGGAGTCTCGAAATGGCCGAGATGTAAAAATCGATATATTGGACGACTATATTCGGACTTCGGAAAGGTTCCGAGTGATTCGGGTATTTTTCGGAGTACCGGAGAGTTACGGGAATTCGTATTGGGCCTTAATGGGCCATACGGGAAAGGAGACAAAAGCCTCAAAAGGTGGCCGCGCCCCTCCCCATGATTTTGTCCGAATTGGACTAGGGAAGGGGGCGCCCCCTTCCTTCTTTCTCCTTCTCCCTTCCCTTCGCCTATTCCAACAAGGAAAGGAGGAGTCCTACTCCCGGTGGGAGTAGGACTCCCCCTTCTGGCGCGCCTCTCCTCCCTAGGCCGGAGGCCTCCCCCTTGCTCCTTTATATACGGGGGCAGGGGGCACCCCATGGACACACTTGATATACGATATTTTAGCCGTGTGCGGTGCCCCCCTCCACCATGTTACACCTCGATAATACCGTTGCGGAGCTTAGGCGAAGCCCTGCGTCGGTGGAACATCATCATCGTCACCACGCCGTCGTGCTGACGAAACTCTCCCTCAACACTCGGCTGGATCGGAGTTCGAGGGACGTCATCGAGCTG
This sequence comes from Triticum aestivum, assembly GCF_018294505.1. Classification (NCBI taxonomy): domain Eukaryota; kingdom Viridiplantae; phylum Streptophyta; class Magnoliopsida; order Poales; family Poaceae; genus Triticum; species Triticum aestivum. The sequence goes on from NC_057805.1 coordinate 226,249,379, forward strand.
AACGTGTGTAGAACTCGGAGGTGCCGTGCGTTCGGTACTCGATCGGTCGGATCGTGAAGACGTACGACTACATCAACCGCGTTGTGATAACGCTTCCGCTGTCGGTCTACGAGGGTACGTGGACAACACTCTCTCCTCTCGTTGCTATGCATCACCATGATCTTGCGTGTGCGTAGGAAATTTTTTGAAATTACTACGTTCCCCAACAGTGGCATCCGAGCCTGGTTTTATGCGTTGATGCTATGCACGAGTAGAACACAAGTGAGTTGTGGGCGATGTAAGTCATACTGCTTACTAGCATGTCATACTTTGGTTCAGCGGTATTGTGAGATGAAGTGGCCCGGACCGACATACGCGAACGCTTACGCGAGACTGGTTTCACCGTTGCGAGCACTCATTGCTTAAAGGTGACCGGCGGGTGTCTGTCTCTCTCACTTTAGTTGAACCGAGTGTGGCTACGCCCGGTCCTTGCGAAGGTTAAAACAGCACCAACTTGACAAACTATCGTTGTGGTTTTGATGCGTAGGTAAGAACGGTTCTTGCTAAGCCCGTAGCAGCCACGTAAAACTTGCAACAACAAAGTAGAGGACGTCTAACTTGTTTTTGCAGGCATGTTGTGATGTGATATGGTCAAGACATGATGTGATATAATTTGTTGTATGAGATGATCATGTTTTGTAACCGAGTTATCGGCAACTGGCAGGAGCCATATGGTTGTCGCTTTATTGTATGAAATGCAATCGCCATGTAATAGTTTTACTTTATCACTAAGCGGTAGCGATAGTCGTAAAAGCAATAAGTTGGCGAGACGACAACGATACTACGATGGAGATCAAGGTGTCGCGCCGGTGACGATGGTGATCATGACGGTGCTTCGGAGATGGCGATCACAAGCACGGTGCTTCGGAGATGGAGATCACAAGCACAAGATGATGATGGCCATATCATATCACTTATATTGATTGCATGTGATGTTAATCCTTTATGCATCTTATCTTGCTTTGATTGACGGTAGCATTATAAGATGATCTCTCACTAAAATTTCAAGATAAAGTGTTCTCCCTGAGTATGCACCGTTGCGAAAGTTCTTCGTGCTGAGACACCACGTGTTAATCGGGTGTGATAGGCTCTACGTTCAAATACAACGGGTGCAAAACAGTTGCACATGCAGAATACTCAGGTTAAACTTGACGAGCCTAGCATATACAGATATGGCCTCGGAACACAGAGACCGAAAGGTCGAGCGTGAATCATATAGTAGATATGATCAACATAGTGATGTGCACCATTGAAACTAGTCCATCTCACGTGTTAAATGGACATGGTTTAGTTGAATTGGATCACGTAATCACTTAGATGATTAGAGGGATGTCTATCTAAGTGGGAGTTCTTAAGTAATATGATTAATTGAACTTAAATTTATCATGAACTTACTCCTGATAGTATTTTGCAAATTATGTTATAGATCAATAGCTCGCGTTGTTGCTTCCCTGTGTTTATTTTTGATATTATCCTAGAGAAAAAAAATTATGTTGAAAGATGTTAGTAGCAAAGATGCGGATTGGATCCTGATCTGAGGATTATCATCATTGCTGCATAGAAAAATTATGTCCTTGATGCACCGGCTAGGTGACAGACCTATTGCAGGAGCAGATGCAGACGTTATGAACGTTTGGCTAGCTCAATATGATGACTACTTGATAGTTTAGTGCACCATGCTTAACGGCTTAGAATCGGGATTCAAAGACGTTTTGAACGTCATGGACCATATAAGATGTTCCAGGAGTTGAAGTTAATATTTCAAGCAAATACCCGAGTTGAGAGATATGAAGTCTCCAACAAGTTCTATAGCTAAAAGATGGAGGAGAATCGCTCAACTAGTGAGCATGTGCTCAGATTGTCTGGGTACTACAATCGCTTGAATCAAGTGGGAGTTAATCTTCCAGATAAAATAGTGATTGACAGAATTCTCTAGTCACCATCACCAAGTTAGTAGAACTTCGTGATGAACTATAGTATGCAAGGGATGACGAAAGTAATTCCCGAGCTCTTCATGATGCTGAAATCGACGAAGGTAAAAATCAAGAAAAACATCAAGTGTTGATGGTTGACGAGACCACTTCAAGTGTTGATGGATGACGAGACCACTAGTTTCAAGAAAAGGGCAAAAGGAGGAAGGGGAACTTCAAAAAGAACGGCAAGCAAGTTGCTACTCAAGTGAAGAAGCCCAAGTCTGTACCTAAGCCTGAGACTAAGTGCTTCTACTGCAAAGGGACTGGTCACTGGAGGCGGAACTGCCCCAAGTATTTGGTGGATAAGAAGGATGGCAAAGTGAACAAAGGTATATTGGATATACATGTTATTGATGTGTACTTTACTAGTGTTTATAGCAACCCCTCGGTATTTGATACTGGTTCAGTTGCTAAAGTAGTAACTCGAAACGGGAGATGCAGAATAAACAGAGACTAGTAAAAGGCGAGGTGACGATGTGTGTTGGAAGTAGTTCCAAGATTGATATGATCATCATCGCACACTCCCTGTACTTTCGGGATTAGTGTTGAAACTAAATAAGTGTTATTTGGTGTTTGCGTTGAGCATGAATATGATTTGATCATGTTTATTGCAATACGGTTATTCATTTAAGTTAGCAAACAATTGTTGTTCTGTTTACATGAATAAAAACCTTCTATGGTCATACACACCAACGAAAATGGTTTGTTGGATCTCGATCGTAGTGATACACATAAATCATAATATTGAAGCCAAAAGATGCAAAGTTAATAATGATAGTGCAACTTATTTGTGGCACTACCGTTTAGGTCATATTGGTGTAAAGCGCATGAAGAAACTCCATACTGATGGGATTTTGGAATCACTTGATTATGAATCACTTGATACTTGCGAACCGTGCCTCATGGGCAAGATGAGTAAAACGCCGTTCTCCGGAACTATGGAGAGAGCAACAGATTTGTTGGAAGTCATACATACAGATGTATGTGGTCCAATGAATATTGAGGCTCGTGGCGGATATCGTTATTTTCTCACCTTCACAGATGATTTGAGCAGATATGGGTATATCCACTTAATGAAACATAAGTCTGAAACATTTGAAAAGTTCATATAATTTCAGAGTGAAGTGGAAAATTATCGTAACAAGAAAAATAAAGTTTCTACGGTCTGATCGTAGAGAAGAGTATTCGAGTTATGAGTTTGGCCTTCAGTTAAAACAATGTGAAATAGCTTCACTACTCACGCCACCTGGAACACCACGGTGTAATGGTGTGTCCGAACGTCGTAATCGTGCTTTATTAGATATAGTGCGATATATGATGTATCTTACCGATCTACCAATATCGTTTTGGGGTTATGCATTAGAGACAGCTACATTCACGTTAAATAGGGCACCATCAAAATCCGTTGAGACGACACCTTATGAACTGTGGTTTGGCAAGAAACCAAAGTTGTCGTTTCTTAAAGTTTGGGGTTGCGATGCTTATGTGAAAAAGTTTCATCCTGATAAGCTCAAATCCAAATTGGAGAAATGTGTCTTCATAGGATACCCAAAGGAGACAGTTGGGTACACCTTCTATCACAGATCCGAAGGCAAGACATTCGTTGCTTAGTATGGATCCTTTCTAGAGAAGGAGTTTCTCTCGAAAGAAGTGAGTGGGAGGAAAGTAGAACTTGATGAGGTAACTGTACCTGCTCCCTTATTGGAAAGTAGTTCATCACAGAAATCTGTTCCTGTGACTCCTACACCAATTAGTGAGGAAGTTAATGATGATGATCATGTAACTTCAGATCAAGTTACTACCAAACCTCGTAGGTAAACCAGAGTGAGATCCACACCAGAGTGGTACGGTAATCCTGTTCTGGAGGTCATGTTATTTGACCATGACAAACCTACGAACTATGAGGAAGCGATGATGAGCCCAGATTCCGCGAAATGGCTTGAGGCCATGAAGTCTGAGATGAGATCCATGTATGAGAACAAAGTGTGGACTTCGGTTGACTTGCCCGATAATCGGCAAGCAATTGAGAATAAACGGATCGTCAAGAGGAAGACGGACGCTGATCGTAGTGTTACTATCTACAAAGCTAGAATTGTCGCAAAAAGGTTTTTCGACAAGTTCAAGGTGTTGACTACGATGAGAGTTTCTCACTCGTATCTATGCTTAAGTCTGTCTGAATCATGTTAGCAATTGCCGCATTTTATGAAATATGGCAAATGGATAAACAAAACTGCATTCCTTAATGGATTTATTAAATAAGAGTTGTATATGATGCAACCAGAAGGTTTTGTCAATCCTAAAGGTGCTAACAAAATATGCAAGCTCCAGCGATCCATCTATGGACTGGTGCAAGTATCTCGGAGTTGGAATATACGCTTTGATAAGTTGATCAAAGGATATAGTTTTATACAGACTTGCGGTGAAGCTTGTATTTACAAGAAAGTGAGTGGGAGCACTACAACATTTCTGATAAGTATATGTGAATGACATATTGTTGATCGGAAATAATGTAGAATTATTCTGCAAAGCATAAAGGAGTGTTTGAAAGGAGTTTTTCAAAGAAAGACCTCGGTGAAGCTGCTTACATATTGAGCATCAAGATCTATAGAGATAGATCAAGACGCTTGATAAGTTTTTTCAATGAGTACATACCTTAACAAGATTTTGAAGTAGTTCAAAATAGAACAGTCAAAGAAAGAGTTATTGCCTGTGTTACAAGGTGTGAAATTGAGTAAGACTCAAAGCCCGACCACAGCAGAAGATAGAAAGAGAATGAGAGTCATTCCCTATGCCTTGGCCATAGGTTCTATAAAGTATGCCATGCTGTGTACCAGATCTATAGTATACCCTACACTAATTTTGGCAAGGGAGTACAATATTGATCTAGGAGTAGATCACTGGACAGCGGTCAAAATTATCCTTAGTGGAATAAGGATATGTTTCTCGATTATGGAAGTGACAAAAGGTTCGTCGTAAAGGGTTACGTCGATGCAAGTTTTGACACTAAATCTAGATGACTCTAAGTCTCGGTCTAGATACATATTGAAAGTGGGAGCAATTAGCTAGAGTAGCTCCGTGCAGAGCATTGTAGACATAGAAATTTGCAAAATACTTACGGATCTGAATGTGACAGACCCGTTGACTAAAATTATCTCACAATCAAAACATGATCACACCTTAGTACTCTTTGGGTGTTAATCACATAGCGATGTGAACTAGATTATTGACTCTAGTAAACCCTTTTGAGTGTTGGTCACATAGAGATGTGAAATATGGGTGTTAATCACATGGTGATGTGAATTATTAATGTTAAATCACATGGCGATGTGAACTAGATTATTGACTCTAGTGCAAGTGGGAGACTGAAGGAAATATGCCCTAGAGGCAATAATAAAGTATTATATATTTCCTTATATCATGATAAATGTTTATTATTCATGCTAGAATTGTATTAACCGGAAACATAATACATGTGTGAATACATAGACAAACAGAGTGTCACTAGTATGCCTCTACTTGACTAGCTCGTTAATCAAAGATGGTTATGTTTCCTAGCCATAGAGATGAGTTGTCATTTGATTAACGGGATCACCTCATTAGGAGAATGACGTGATTGACTTGACCCATTCCGTTAGCTTAGCACCCGATCGTTTAGTATGTTGCTATTGCTTTCTTCATGACTTATACATGTTCGGAAAGGTATCTCTGGGCCCACTCGGTAATGCACATCACTATAAGCCTTGCAAGCATTGTGACTAATGAGTTAGTTGCGGGATGATGTATTACGGAACGAGTAAAGAGACTTGCCAGTAACGAGATTGAACTAGGTATCGAGATACCGACTATCGAATCTCGGGCAAGTAACATACCGATGACGAAGGGAACAACGTATGTTGTTATGCGGTCTGACCGATAAAGATCTTCGTAGAATATGTGGGAGCCAATATGGGCATCCAGGTCCCGCTATTGGTTATTGACCGGAGAGGTGTCTCGGTCATGTCTACATAGTTCTAGAACCCGAAGGGTCCGCACGCTTAACGTTACGATGACAGTTTTATTGAGTTTTGATGTACCGAAGGAGTTCGGAGTCCCGGATGAGATCGGGGACATTACGTGGAGTCTCGAAATGGCCGAGACGTAAAAATCGATATATTGGACGACTATATTCGGACTTCGGAAAGGTTCCGAGTGATTCGGGTATTTTTCGGAGTACCGGAGAGTTACGGGAATTCGTATTGGGCCTTAATGGGCCATACGGGAAAGGAGACAAAAGCCTCAAAAGGTGGCCGCGCCCCTCCCCATGATCTGGTCCGAATTGGACTAGGGAAGGGGGGCGCCCCCTTCCTTCTTTCTCCTTCTCCCTTCCCTTCTTCTATTCCAACAAGGAAAGGAGGAGTCCTACTCCCGGTGGGAGTAGGACTCCCCCTTGTGGCGCGCCTCTCCTCCCTAGGCCGGCGGCCTCCCCCTTGCTCCTTTATATACGGGGGCAGGGGGGCACCCCATGGACACACTTGATATACGATATTTTAGCCGTGTGCGGTGCCCCCCTCCACCATATTACACCTCGATAATACCATTGCGGAGCTTAGGCGAAGCCCTGCGTCGGTGGAACATCATCATCGTCACCACGCCGTCGTGCTGACGAAACTCTCCCTCAACAGTTGGCTGGATCGGTGTTCGAGGGACGTCATCGAGCTGAACGTGTGTAGAACTCGGAGGTGCCGTGCGTTCGGTACTTGATCGGTCGGATCGTGAAGACGTACGACTACATCAACCGCGTTGTGATAACGCTTCCGCTGTCGGTCTACGAGGGTACGTGGAAAACACTCTCCCCTCTCGTTGCTATGCATCACCATGATCTTGCGTGTGCGTAGGAATTTTTTTGAAATTACTACGTTCCCCAACAATACCTGTTGCGCCATTGGAGTTTCAATTGGATCCTTCAAATTCGAAAGTAGTTGGTATGAGTAAATACAGTGATCCAACAACAAAGGAGTATGGACCATAGCTACGGAATCTGACCTGAGAACAGTTGCTCTTCTGCTTTAAACGTGGAGTTTGGGTTCGCTGTGGTGGTCTTTGTGCTTCGGGCACTACTGTTGCTTTACAAACTGCCCGTGTGGGGGTACTCTGTGGTGGACATGGTGCTTTGTCAACTAGAAATGGGTTACTATCCACTTGGGTTGGGGTTAGATGGGTTGTAGCTGGTTCTCTGCCCAACGGTGCAAGTGTGCAATCTGGAAGAGTCTCGATTATGTGTGGTGGGGCTAGTTTGTGGGCCAGTACAACCATGGTTCTATCTGCATCAACGGGTAGCACTGTCTTTTGTGAAGAACGGGTTTTGCTCCCTTAGATACTGCCATCACCCCCTCCAATTCAAATGGCTGATAAACAAGAAAAGAAATCGAACGTACAGACATTGTATGATAGACAGATGTGGTAATTCACATATATGTTGTCTAACCAAACATGACAGCATGACACAATTTCACATATATGATGCCTAACTAAACATGATAGCATGACACAGTTTCAGATATATGATGGATAACTTAACAGGATATAATGGCATAATTCAACATATGATGAGTATCTAAACAGGATGACATGACAAAACTATATGATGTCTTTCTAAAGTAGGTTGGGATGAAATAATTCACATACATGTTGTCTAAGTATACAGGATGGCATGATGTAATTTACATAATTGATTCATATACTAAGCAGCTGGCACTCGCATGTATGATCTCTAAACTAAGCAGATGGAATTCAATATTGTGCATATGATGTCTAAACTAAGAAATGCAAGACACCATATGCATGATATGAGAAATATAAACATTGCAACTTAGAGCATACACCTCAGGTGGGATGTAGGACTGGTCATCTGTCTCTGAATCCTCCTCTGAGGAGCTCCCTGTAACCATCGAGATATATGCTTCAACAGGTACCATTGCCTGCTCTGAAGACCTTGTTTTCACTCTTGATTTTTCCATAATCGGCTCAAATGGTTGATACACATGAAGAGTAGTTCAATATACACAGATTGTCGACAAATGGAATACGTAGTGAAAAAAGATGGCATGAGATAATTCACATATATGATGCCTGGCTACATGGCGGTGCATAATTCACATATATGATAGCTGGCTCAAAAACATGGCATTGCATAATTCATATATCTGATATAGAAAGCAAACAGGAGGCATTCACACAAAGCATGTCTAATCTAAACAGATGGCATGGCAATGCAAGACACCATATGCATGATATGAGCAATATAACCCTGCCAACTTAGAGCATGCACCTCGGGGGGGGGGGGATACGACTGGTCATCTATCTCTGAATCCTCCTCTGAGGAGCTATCTGTAACCAGCAAGAAATATGCATCGACAGGTAGCACTGACTGCTCAGAAGACCTTGTTTTCACTCCAGATTTTCCCATGACCGACTCAAATGGCTGATGCACAGGAAGAGTAGATGAATGTATAAACATTGTTGACAAATGGAATACATTATGAAAAAAAGTATGGAACGATACAATTCACATATACGATGACTAGCTAAATAGGATGGCATTGCATGATTCACGTATATGATGCCTGGCTAAAGAAGATGGCATTGCATAATTCCCATATACTCCCTCCGTTCCTAAATATTTGTCTTTTTAGAGATTTCAAATGGACTACCGCATACGGATGTATATAGACATATTTTAGAGTGTAGATTCACTCATTTTGCTCCATATGTAGTCACTTGTTGAAATCTCTAAAAGGATAAATATTTAGGAATGGTGGGAGTATGATATAGAAACTAAACATGTGGCATGCACACAAAGAAAATCTAAACTAAGCTCATGACATATAAGATGTATAATGTAAGCAATGTGAGGCACCATATGCATGATATGACCAACATCAGCATGCCAGGTTAGAGCAAACACCTCAGGTGGTAAATAGGAGTGGTCGGCTCCCTTGAATCCCCATCTGAACAGTTATCTTCCTCTGGAATACAATCTGGAATGGTGGGAGGGGCCCCACTTCACCCACCATGGAGCGGCGTCTGCATGACATTATATTCCCACGCAACGGTCTTCTCTTTTTCTCTACATGTTCAGTACGATTGTGTACAATAACTGACATGCATAATAATAAAATATTTAGATTTCATAAGGCCTAAGGGGTGCATGCAGAAATCAAGACTGATGGTAGAAAACGAGTGGATAGATCCAAAACTAATGGTAGCAGGTAGATTATAGCTTCAGTTTAAAAAGATAGACAATGGATCATCTCCTGTTTGTTTCCCACCCAACATGAACCACATAGAAGACCCTAGATGAACCAGATAGTAAACAGATACTATTCGTTGATGCCTCGATATGTGCCCCACGTGCATTTTAAAACTCATGTTTGAACGATAAAGTAGCGGGTAATAATAACGGATGTATAACGTAAGCAAACACGAAAGAGTGTGACCTTTCTTTGGGAACTGTGTAGTCCTCAGGTTCATCTGCTTAGTCGATGATGGTAATGCCATTGGCGTGGCTGCCGACAACGGGGAAGATGATCTGAGGCGGCGAAAGAAAGTCTGCAGAGGGAATCTCTCCTATAGTGAATGCTTCTGTCAATGGTGCACCTCAGGTGGGGTGGATGATGGTATGGCAGGAGCAGGACATAACACAGAGTTTTCTTTGACGCCTATCTGAATATGAAGTAAATCTGTAAGAGCTCCTTAGAATTGGAGGATTCTATAAACGCAGGGACATGAAAAACACAGGAATAGGATAGGAATACACGTGCAAAACAGAGCATTTGGAAACATAGGATTTCTGTCAACCTCGGTGTTTGGTTCACATGAATTGGAAGAACACAAGAATGGAGAAACATGGTCAAATTGAAGTCAAACCACATGAAAATGAAAAAATAAGAATCTTATTATGCCAGTAATGCAATTAGTCCTGTTCTTCATGCATATTAATTTGAAAAGGACGTCCAAGTGGATATTAAAATTCCTACGTTTCTTCTTTGAAAGAGACACCAAAGGAAAAAATCCTCCAATTTTGCTTTGCTCCACTCCTTCTAACCAAATGCGCGAATATTAGTACCATAGCAAAGGATCCCTGAGGGATCGACATGAATTCAGAGTAACAAAGTGATGCGATGAGTGTACAACCTCTTTGGCTTAGCCTTGTCGACCTCAGCATCATTGGGTTGGACATGGAGGATGGTGATGCTGGTGTGACTGTCGGAGGCGGGGAAGAAGATCTGAGGCCTCTGGAAACGGCGCCGAGGGTACTGCTCCACTGTGATGGATGGTTTCGTCATTCGAGCAGCTCCGGTGAGGTGTACAGCGGCGAGGCTGAAGCAGGACAAGACAGACAATGTTAATCTGAAGTGGGACTCTAATATCATCTGCAATAGATGATGTAAAATACATCACCAAAAAGTGCTAGATGTAAAACACATCAGCCGTGCCACGGCCGCTCCAACAGATGCTGTAAATACTGTTCACTCTGAACTTAACTGAAGAAACTGAACTTTAGAGTCGAAACTGAATTTTGCTGTCAAAACTGATTGAACTAGTAGCAGAGCATTGCAATAGATGTTTAGGGTGTTCAAGCACTAGTAGCAGAGAAGCAGTGATCTAAATCAGCAGACGCTCGAGCAGGGAATGAACTAGCAGAGAGCAATTCGTGCAGCAGCATCGCGAGCGAGTGCTAAAGCAACAACTCATGTAGCCGCCGGAGGTCGTGCAGCAGGAGCAGCAGCGTGAGTGAGATTAAGAGCAGAGCAGCAGCACGAACGAGAGTACGAACGGAGCAGCAGCACGACCGACAGCAGTAGCAGAGTAGAGCAACAGCACGAACGAAAGCAAGAGCAGTCCAGCAGCGCGACCGACAGCAAGAACAGAGCCACAGTGCGAGCGAGAGCCGGATCAGCTGCAGCTAGTGCCCGTGTGGAAGTTGCCGCCGAGGAAGCAACGAGATGGGGGAGAGACGCCGTGGATGAAGTTGCCGACAATGGTGCCGTCGATGGAGGCCCGCCATGGCTGCTCGATACCGAGCACAGGCAGCCCCGTGAGATCGAATAAAAGATAAAATGCAGTGGTGAGTGCAAAACCTCCTTGGTGGTGCCGAGTTGGCCTCGGCTTCATCGGAGGAATTGGTGAGGGTGCTACGGTTCTGGTGGGGTAGGTCAAGATGGCGCTATGGGGATGGAGGTGGCGCGATAGACGAGGCGAACATCGAGGCAGCTCCTTGGAGGTGGAGGACGGGGCGGCTGATCCGGCGGGACGACGAGATCGACGACAGATCCTCATCTGGTGCGGTGGATGAGGGACGGCGAGCTGTTGCAGTGGACGACATCGTCGGGGAAGAGTCTCCGGTAGGGCGGTGGTCGGGAGGCCGACGGAGGAGCGTGGGGTTTCGCGGGTTTTGGCGGCCTTGGTGTACGAATGGGGGGGCAAAGGGGAAGGTAGGGGGAGCCATGGCTTAGGGACGCGCTTGTCTGAAATTTAGGGTAAGTTACCAGCATACCCCCACCGGTTTTGACCACCCGACATTGAGCCGACATTTCCGACTGAGGGGTAGAAGGGGGATTTCACGTGTCTGGGCTGCGGGACCGATTTCGGATGAGGAGGGAGTTTTTGCGCGCGCCAAAATTTCAGGATAACAAGGCGCGGCACGGGTTGAAGGGGCGGGAGTTTCAAAGCAGATGAGACAAAATATACTCGAGCTTGAAAATTTCGGGATAACAAGGCGCAGATTCCGTGTTCGGCAGAACAAACTTAACGTGTACAAAAAACAATTCGTACAAAACACAAAAGATTCATGTCCCCTTTACTATATTGCTATAAATGCCATTGAAAAAACTACAAGAAAAATGTAAAAAAATCGGGAGAATAAGATTACCCTGTACAGTACCAAATCGATTCACACTTCCCTCAACAACAACAAAAAACAAATCAATTCCCACCAAAAGAAAGAGTCATGTCCCTTTTTATATGATTACAAATGCCAGGATCTCGAATTTCAATTTTTGAATCCACGTTATGTTGAATTCGAATATATCATTAGGTGACCTTGCGGTTTATAATGGATGTAGTCCTACATTTTGATCTTCCATCATATATGAACATTTTACTCCACCCTATGAACATATATATTTTCATCTACCATATGGACTAAATTCGAAACAATTTTCCTTATTTGAATACGATTGTTGTCAAGTTATACCATCATTTAAATATTATCTTGATAACAAAAAAATGCATATAGCAATAATCATATTTCACTATGAACTACATGTACCATACGATCTCCAATTCAAATATTTGTATCCATTTTATGTTGAATTCAAATCAGAGTACATTGGTCTAGGTAGCGAGATGTTCGGGATAATCTAAACCCTATTTTCATATGTATAATTTTTGGCTGAATTGGGACAAGTTTTGGTATAAGCTTCTTGCAAAACCGGAGATTCTCTCAACAAGCCTCGTGGTTCCGAGAGGGAACATGTCACCTTTGTGTGCGAAACCATATACGCTGCCTCCCCCGGATTTTATTTACAGAGGCAACATAGAACTATATAAGTGCCCTGCTAAATTTTGGAATTATTCCAGGTTCGTTTGGCCTTTTTATACATTAATTGAGTTTCTGGACATTTAATGTGTATAATTCAAATTTGAACTGCAAGCACATGCTCCGGTGCAACAAAGTTGGTTGAAAAATCACATGCGTGTCCTTGGGTGAGTTTCTAGGTCCCATGGAAGAAATGGGAATGAAATTCAAACATCTGGGCATCGTGACTCGGTCGAGAACATCGAGAAACTTGGTTTTAAAATTCCTGTAAATCCAAAAGTCTCCTGGAAATCATGAAACTTGGCATGGTGTCATGCCATGGCACTAACATGTTGCGGAAACAATTGGGCCGAATTGGAACAAGTTTTGGTATAAGCTTCTTGCAAACCGGAGCTTCTCTCAAGAAGGCTCGGGGTTCTGAGAGGGAACGTGTCACCTTTGAGTGCGAAACGATATACGCTGCCCCCCCCCCCTTGAGTTTCTTTACAGAGGCAACATAGAACAACATGAGTGCCCTATTAAATTTGGAATTATTATGGGTTCATTAGGCCTTTTTTATACATTACCTGAGTTTCTGGTCATTTAATGTGCATAATTCAAATTTGAACTACAAGCACATGCTCCCGTGCACCAAAGTTGGTTGAAAAATCACATGTGTGTCCTCGGGTGAATTTCTAGGTCCCATGCAAGAAATGGGAATGAAATTCAAACATCTGGGCATCATGGCTCGGCCGAGAACATTGAGAAACTTGGTTTTAAAATTCTTGTAAATCCAAAACATGCCTGAAAATCATGAAACTTGGCATGGTGTCATGTCATGGTACTACCATGCCATGGTAAAAAAATTGGCCGAATAGGAACAATTTTGGTATAAGCTTCTTGCAAACCGGAGCTTCTCTCAAGAAGGCTCGTGGTTCTGGGAGGGAACGTGTCACCTCTGTGTGCATAGTTCAAATTTGAAATACAAGCACATGCTCCAGTGCACCAAAGTTGGTCGAAAAATCACATGTGTGTCCTCGGGGTAAATTTCCAGGTCCCATGCAAGAAATGGGAATGAAATTCAAACATCTGGGCGTCGTGGCTCGGCCGGAAACATTGAGAAACTTGGTTTTTTAATTCCTGTAAATCCAAAACACGCATGAAAATCATGAAACTTGGCTTGGTGTCATGACATGGCACCAACATGATGTGGTAATTTTGCTGTCCAATATGTGAAGGCGCACACATTAACAATCAACAAAGTCATTTTGGAACAAGTGTTGTCACGTTACAATCGGAAACACAAGTGTTATTGAAACCGTGGGCGTTCTATTTACCATTTACGTGCCACCACGCATCCCCTTTTTTATTAGCTAGGAGGCGTCGTGCAGGGTAGCTATTTGAGTACGGGAGGCGTGTGATCAGACCCCTGTGCGTGCTTATCGGGATGAGAGCCCTTTGACCTCCATCTGCCGCCCACCTCTCTCCCAAGGTCTCCATTAATGGCGCACGAGCCTTTGTTTAATGGCGTGGCTATGTCTCACTCGACTGAGATTTAAGAGAGAAAAAAGAACATCTAAAGAGAAAATTTTGCACGGATCTTGATGTAAGATCCGACGGACCTATATAGCATCTACTGCGACTTATAGCAAGACTGATGAATATATAAGGATGACGACAGTGGATAATAATTGTCTTACATAATTAGGAAGATAACTAAAAAAGGCACATGCGGCTACGCCCGAAATACACAAGGGCAAAAGAAGAAGGAAGACAACGATCTGTCTCGCTGATCTCTACTTTCTTGATGCGTTGCTTCAGGCCGCGGGAACTAGTCTCCGTGGCGAGCGGCGATGAGCTTTGTCATGTCCTCAAGACGCTGCTTGAGAGCATCCACGGATTCCTCCACCAGCCTTTGGCGCTCGATGCGGAGCATGTCATTCTCGTCCATAAGTTTCTTGACGATGATGCCGGTCCTATTCAACAAGGCACTGGTCTCCTCCTGCTGCTCTGCACTTCGGACAATCTTCATCCTCAGCAGGTCGTGCTCGGCCCGGAGCCTCTCATTGCCCTCCCTTAGTTGCCGGATGACGCCGGTAGCCTGTTCAAACGAGGCTTTCATGTCGTCCTGCAACCTCGCCTAGCCGGAGATCTGATCCATCTGGCTATGGACGATCGCATGCATGCGCCTGTAAGAGTCGTCGCCTGCCCGCGAGACATTTTCCCAAGCCACCGCGACATGGCGGGACATCTCTGCTGCATTCACGATGCGGCGGGACATCTTTGTTGCTTCCGCGGCGCGGTCGGACCAGTCTGCTGCATCGACGACACGGCGGGACCTCCGTGCTACTTCGGCGGTGCGACAGGACCTCTGTGCTGCTACTTCCGCGCGGTGGGACATGTCGGCTGCTTTCGCGGCGAGGCGGGACATCTCTCGTGCTTCCGCTTCCATGCTCTCCTCTCCCTGGTGGGAATCTCTCAACCCAGAACTCACGCTGGCCATGGCAGACGCAAGGGGAGGATGCTGAATAACTTGTTTGTTTTTGTGGATGAGGAGTTGAGGAGGAATGTGCAGTCATCTTGGCATAGTAGTATTTATAACCGAGTACTAATACGCTCCTAAGTGGGAACCGTTTAGGTTGTGATCAATGTGAACAGGTTTGCAATTAAATATAGCATGGTAGTATTAATTTGGAATGTGACGAGACGCAAGCTCAAAATTTATCGACGGTTCTAGTTTCGAAGTGCAGCACTATTCCCGGATGGCGTAATGTGGGCATGTGTTCTTGGTCGTGGTGTAGCATATGCCATGGTAGTTCTTTTTCTACTGCGGTGTACGTGCAATAACTCGCACAGTCGGATACATATCTTACGGTTATTGGGGAGTTCGACAGGAATAGCCTCGTGGCGAGCTAAGAATAGTTTATTTCAGACGCATTACACCTATCTCTCGGGACTTCTTGCATGCACCATCTCTAGCTCCCTAGGTTGATGCCACCCACATACACTTGTACTCTGAGTTTAGTACGTTATACAGGAAGAGAAGAGGTGCACGCACGCACTTGTCCTCTCTCACACACGCATCTGTAGCTACGAATTGTAGTGTTCTCAACCGTCTGATTGGCTCTATCATAGGTTTCATGTTGCTCCTTGGCCTTGAGATTAAGAAGTTTAAAACGCGGAGGCTAAGCTGGAGGCGCGAGGTTTTGGTTAATGTGCGGGCTGCACACGGCACCAACACGACACGAGCTTCGTCTGCCTGGTGAGCAGTCGGGTGAGTTGTCCAAGTATAGACACAACCAGGCCCTCCTTAGTATTTGCGCCTCGACTTATGCGCAGAGAAATTAGGATCGGGGGGAATACTACTAGTAGTAGTACTACTTGGATGTGTCGCGTCAACTCGCACAAGCATGCAACACTTCCTGAACAAACAAGCATATAAGCTATCATACTTCTTACCCAAAGGATCTTTATATCCAACAGACACAAAATATCTGTTCGACTATTGGAAATTACTTTAACTGCTGATCTGAAGTAATTGCTACATCGCCACCAAAACCCACCATCTCTTAAGCTAAAGTAGACCGAGCTAACCCCTATATTAGCATATTACTAAGATAAACAGAAGGCAATGTAGAATCATTTAGGAGGTGAGCTTGTCAATCTGAATGTGGAGGGACACCGTCCTCGACAACCCAGCCCCAGCTAGCAGCTTGGGCGAAACTGTGAAGAAGGTCAGCTCCTGCACCGCGACGTCGCCGGGATCCTTGCTGCTTGTCACCTCCATTTCCACCTTGACAGCGTCAGTCCTGCCTTTGGGCTCCCCCGGTGGGCCGTTCGCCCACAGCTTGGCCACGTAGTGCGGCAGTGGGGATGCCCCCGCTCTGATGTAGACGACCGACACGGCGATAGGCGCTCCGGTGTCGAGCACGCCGTCGACCAAGAAAAACACGCGGCCGTCCTCCTCCATGAATAGCAAGAGCCATGGCTCCGACAGTGGCACTTGCAGCTGGAGCACCTTGTCGTACTGGATCCTATGCACGGGCATGTGATGCACGGTGCTGATGTGGTGGGAGAGCATCGACGGCGGGTCTTCATAGCCGTAGACGGGAACGGGGCATTTGCAGGGCGCGAGCGGACACACGCTCTGGTGATCGGCGAGCTTGTGGTAAGTGATGTAGAGCCCACAGCCTTCGAGCGCGCACTCCACCCTCACCGAGGAGAGGATGGCGTCCAACGCCGTGTTCCGCACGTCGAAGCCACCGCTGCGCTCACACTTCTGGCACTGCCGTTGGTTCCCGGGGCGCTTGATGCGGCAGTCCGCGCAGGCCAGGTTCCCTCCCTTGGACTACACAAATTAATCGAACATCACATCAATCAAGAAACCTGCACCTTGCTCGATCAGTCAAACGGACGAGGTGCATTCGAACCTCATACACTTGAGGCTTCAAGGGGCGGAGGCACAAGGGGCAGTGGAGCAAGGTGAGGTCCATCGAGACCATAGAGAGCTCCATCGTCGGGTCCTGTTCCGCCGGCATGATCTCGCCCTCCTCATGCACAACAATCTCTCGGTTTAGTGCCGGGGCATTACAAAGCTTTACCGTCACATATTCATACTACTTCAAGGTACATTAAATCAACACATGCAAGTATCAAATGGAAAGTCACGGCATGCATGCATGCGTTGTAATTAATGCATCGGTAAACGCAAATTATTGAAATATATCGAGTGCAGTGCTTTGATGTGTCGTGTCAACTCGTACAACAATGAGAAGTTTGATTACTACAACGCCCTCTCCCTCGCGGACTGAGCTCCAGTGCCTTAACTGCACCTGCCTTTGGTTGTATGACAGGTGGGCCACCCACCCGTTGGGCCCACCTGTCATACACGCAAAGGCAGGAGCAGTAAGCCAATGAAGTTGCGTCCCTCCGTCGCCCATAAGCGTGGTGGCTGGCAGGACTAGGAGAAGCTTTCTCTACACGCTCTCCCTCCCACACGCAGTGGACATGCAGCAGTTCATTCAGTGTCAAATGGCCAGAAGCATACTGTAGTACTCCACTGCAGTAGAACTCCATCATTGTTCGACTTCTGGAGAGGCGAAGAGCCAAGCGTAGCCCGGACGCTCGTGTGGCAATTTCATGTGTTGAGTAGTCTAGGATAGTGTGTATCGTGCCTGTAAGATTAAAATCATTGTGGTCGACTCCATGCTATGAGGCCGTCTTGAAGCATTTTTTGATTAAAATAATCTTCTGGCCCAACCTGTCATCCTGGTGATTGTAGCTTGCACGCTCATCTGGTCAAGACAGGAATATATATTTTAATTTGTGGTGGGGTAAATGTTAGAGGTTGCAGCAAATATATTATACATTGCGGGTCTTTCAGCCAAGTTTAGAGGTAAGCATGTCGGGCCAGTGCTATGATGTGTCGCATCAACTCGTACAACGAGGAGAAACTTGATTTTACTACTACACGCCTTCTCCCTTGCCCATGTGCGCGGTGGCTCGTAGACGACGACAAGCTTTTGCTTATACTACAACAAGCTATCCCTCCCGCATGCGGTGGACGGACATGCAGCAGTGAATTCGATACTATAGAAGTAGTAGTAACATCATTGTTCGTCTTCTCGAATAGGCGAAGAGCCAAGCGCAACCCGAACGTGGCAATTGCGAACGCTCGCGTGGCAGTCTTTGTGTAGGGGTGGGGCGTGGTGCGGTGCCTTGGAGCACACATATAGCCAGGCTCTTGCATGAGACAAAATTGCTATTTGAGCCCACTATTATAGTACTTGCTAGTATAGCCCTGTAAACCAGAAAGGAGTATTTGCCTTTCTAGAGATTTCAACAAGTGACTAGACTACACCCTAAATGAGTAGTACATATGGAGCAAAATGAGTGAATCTACACCGTAAATAAGTACGTAGTTCTCTCGTTTTCCTCGCCACCTTGGTCGCGGTGCACAATATTGAGTATACTAGTACTGACTAGTCTCTTTTTGACACGCATTTATGTTTTTTTAACACAGTACAAACGCAAGCGCTCATATACACGCGCATACACTCATCCCTATGAACGCACACACACACCCTAACCCTTTGAGCATGTCCGAAAGACTGAGCCGACATATCATCTTGAAATTTATGAAGTCACCATAGGCACCTCATCATCGACGGGAACGTCTCCTGACACGCATTTATGTTGATACGGCTTGAATGCCAACGACGTAGAGGGTAGCGGTTCCCCAAACATTGAACGGTCAATGATGCCTCCGCATTCAAGTAGCATGCAGAGGCAGGAGTAAGTAATTGGAGAAGCAGAATGGAGCATGTCAATGCAACGCAGTTTGGACTGTCATATAAAGGCGCCACACCACTCCAATCCATCTGCTCCTAGTCTCTACGCAACACTGCCTACTCCAATCCAAGACCAAGACCACGTGACTAGAAGCCACAAGCACCCATGGCGTCAATGGACGCATGCAGCAGTCAGCTGTGCCAGGTCATCCAAGACGCCGACCAGCGGCCCCGCATCGTGGAGCATTTCCAGACGGTGCTGGCGACCACTGGTGTCATAGCCCTCGTCGACGTCGGCTTCGCCTCTCGCATGCACCAGATGATGGTCGACTCCATCCGCAGGTTCACTGCCGTCAAGAAACGCGGGGACGACCTTGTCGTACTACTCCAGCCCGAGCGCCGAGGCTCCTCATTGCCTGCCACCCTCATCGGCCTCCAACTTCATGAACTATTTGAAGCATTGGTGGCCCTGCAACTGCTGGAGGTCATGACGAAGAATGTGGAATTCGAGGCCGCGCTCGCCGCACAGCGCCTCGCCATGCAAAAAATCGTCGATCTGCACATCCATGTCTACGAGGAAATTGTCTACATAGGCCACTACAAGGCCAGCAAGGACAGAAAGACATTGGCCTTCTTCCACCGGCTGGAATCTTTGGACGCCATTGTTCAGAAGCACGTCGACCTGGCCACGAAAGCCGCTGCTACTTAGCCTCCTTTCGGTGGGCCGGCGCCCTGAGCCGAGGAGGTGGACGTCGTCGATGGATGCATCTTTCTTCTTGCCTCCTTTAACCAGCACTGCATCGCCTTGTGGCCTTAATGTTTCATTAGTGTATGCATTTTTATTCCAGTCGTAAATGACATGTGTGATCCCTTGCTCTTATTTGGCGTTAATTATTTGTAGTATCTATGTCTTCGACCTGGTGTACTACTACCTAGGTCCTGGTTTATTAGTTCCTTTTGTAATTTGTGCTAAATTTTGACCAAAGATTTAACTCATAAAATGTTAGTGCATGTCAACAAAAATTATATCATTTGATTTGTATTTGAACATAGTTTTCAATGATATAATTTTGGTGACATGCATGAACCTTTTGTTAGTCAAATTTATGGTCAAATTTTGGCACAAATTACGATGGGGAGCAATAAACCAGGACGGAGGTAGACTGGTTCGTCACCATCGTGTTTTGTGTCTAATTTTGACTTCAGCGACCCAACCTACATGGAGGGAGTGCTGTATATATTGGCGCAACAACCAAACTTATAAAGTATATTCAAAACTGAGCGTTACTACAAGTCACGAGTTCAAAACGAGTAAGTGGAACAAGTACAGCACGCCTGTACCGTTTGCGTCGCACCCCCACACGGTCGCGGTGCACAATGTAGTAACTAGTCTCTTCTTGACCTTCATTTACATTGATACGGCTTGAATGCTAAGGAGGGAGAGGGTAGCGGTTCCCGAGACGTTGAACGATCAATGATGCATCCTCAATTAGCATGTAGAGGGAATTAATTGTAGAAGCAAAATAGAGCCAACACGATGTGAATGCAATAGAGTTTGGACTCTCATATAAAGGCGCCCCACCACTCCAATCCATCTACTCCTAGTCTCTGCGCAACACTGCTCACTCCAATCCAAGACCAAGTGACCAGAAGCCACAAGCACCTATGGAGGCGATGGACGCGAGCGGCAGTCGGCTGTGCCAAATCATCCAAGAGGCCGGCCTGCGACCCCGTACCGCACAGCGTTTCCAGACGGTGCTGGCGACTGCCGGCGTCGTAGCCCTCGTCGACGCCGGCTTCGCCTCTCGCATGGACGACATGATGGTCCACTCCATCTGCAAGTTCACCGCCGTAAAGAAGCGCGCAGACGACCTTGCCGTACTGGTCCAGCCTGCGCGCCCAGGCTCCTTATTGCCTGCCACCCTTATCGGCCTCCATGGTGACGAACTCTTTCAAGCCCTGGTGGCCCTGCAGGTGCCGGAGGTCGCGACGAAGAATGTGCACCTCGATGTCGCGCTTGCCACGCAGCGCCTTGCCATGCAAGAAACCGTTGACCTGCACATCCACGTCTACGAGGAAATCGTCTACATAGGCCACTACAATGCCAGTGAGGACAGAAAGATGTTGGCCTTCTTCCAGCGGCTGGAGTCTTTGGACGCCATTTTTCAGAAGCACGTTGACATGGCCACGAAAGACGCTTCTACTTAGCCGCCGTTCGGTGGGCCGGCGCCCTAAGTCGAGGAGGTGGACGTCGTCGATGGATGCATCTCTTCTTCTTGCCTCCTGTAACCAGCACTGCATCGCCTCGTGGCCTTAATGTTTTATTAGTATAGTACTCCCTCCGTTCCCAAATACAAGTCTTTCTAGAGATTCCAGCAAGTGACTACATACGGAGCAAAATGAGTGAATCTACACTCTAAAATATGTCTACATACATCCGTATGTTGTATTCCATTTGAAATATCCAAAAAGACTTATATTTAGGAACGGAGGGAGTATATGGCATTTTTATTCCAGTCATAACGTTTTCACTGTGAGGTGGGGCCGCAGTTGAGCAAACCGACCATCGGCAAATCCCCACCCCGCCTGACGAAGACATGTACCTAGGGTAGGGTAATGGGCCTGACCTGGACACCCTTCCCAAGGACACTGCCCTAAAGCCAAAGACATTCAAAGCACAGCAGCATCAACCAACTGTAATCACCTCAGAGTGCAACCCACTCGACCAGAAGCATTTCACTCGGAAAACCCAATTCCATTCGACCATGATATACTCATTCGACCATATCAGAAACCACTCGGAGTATAGAAGATCTAAAGTCACTCAGGATGGCAACGGTCAGGCGTTCACTCCGTAGTCTTAATGATCATTTACACGACTTTATTGCTGGCGTTACTAGTAACGCCCTATCTTTATGTACATTGAACCCCTTGTAACGTGGGATGGCTGGGGTCCCGGTGCACTCTATATAAGCCACCCCCCTCCACTGGCACAAGGGTTTCCACCCCCTGTAACTTCATGCATAATCCAGTCGACCGCCTCAGGGCACTGAGACGTAGGGCTTTTACTTCCTCCGAGAAGGGCCTGAACTCGTAAATCTTGCGTGCACAACCTCACCGTAGCTAGGATCTTGCCTCCTCCTACGTACCCCCTATTTTACTGTCAGACTTAGAACCACTACAGTGGGCGCCCACCTTAGGGCGGGTGTTTTAGCGACTTCCGGTGAGCTTGCGATTTTCTTGATCTTCATCATCATGATTTCCGCGGTGGACTGGCTGAGGGCCGCGAGATCCGTCTCCGCGCGCTCGTCTTCGTCGCTGACGACTCCACCTGGCTCCAGGAGGCCCCCCTCTACGTCGAGGCGCTTCCCGTCTGCGGGGCGATGCACTTTCGCGCATGCGTCCGCGGCGTCCTTCTGCGGCAGCCGTCAACTCAGTATCGATAGGCTCCCGCGGCAGCTTCGCTCCCCGTTGTTCGTCGTCGCAAGAGATCTGGTCGATCGCGGCTTCTGCAGTGGATGAAGCACGTGGTGGCTCGTCAGACGGCCACCCCCCAAGTCACGGCAATCGAGCCCGACGAATCTCTCTACGGGCTATTCGACCTATCGAGTGGTTCCGTTGAGACCCTGTCCGAGTGCGATAGCAGAAACCCTGCAACGGAAGTTCTGATGGTCGACATGCCGTGCAGCCCGCCTGGTTTCCTTCGCAACAACGGCGGTGATCCATCGCGTGTTCACGGGGAATACCACCCCGAAGCCCTCTCTTCGCAGCAGAGGGAGGAACTGCACCACCGCAACGTGGAGGCGCTCCACACCCCCATCGCCGGAGAGACCTCCGAGGCTCGAGCCTTGGAGGCTGCGCACTTGGCCACTTTGGCTGAGCGCACTCGACTGGAGAACCTTCAGCATGCACTTGAAGAACGCGCTCGACGGCAGATCCCTGAGTCCAGTCAACGGCAACGACAACTGTTCCTGCCTGAACCTCAGGTATACCGCACTCCGATTCAGAATCTTACAGTTGCCGCCCGTATAGCAGAATCAATTTAGCCGTCCCAATCGGAGGCTGGCAAAGGCCTGATGAGGATCCGAGCACTGCTCCGGGCGGCAGGTGAACAGAACACATCAGTTTCTCAGTCCCGCAACAGGATCCATAGCAGATCTGTGGTGGCGGATACAGTCCAGTCAGCCCACAGCCTGAGATCGCCTCTGCGGCGTGAGGGACGTGGGCACCACCAGGAGCAGTATCTGGGTCGGAATCATGAGTAATATGATCATCGACTCGGCCGTGATGACCACCATCGAGTGCCTACGCCCCCCCGAGGGGCGGATCATTCGCGCCCTGGCAGTATGATGAAAGGCGTCCGTACAGTGATGAGCGGAGGGTCCTAGTCGACCCAAGAGAGCCAGGATTTGATGCGAGGTCGATCCTTGTTCAAGGTCTAGTCGACAGGAACAGAGCACACAGAGAAGGACTCGACAGAGATCGTCCGACTGGCAGCAGAGTTCATGTCTCCGGACCTGAGTGTTTCAATAGAGCTATTAGAGCCGCTGAGATTCCGCCCAATTTCAGGTTGGCAACGGGAGTGAGTAAGTTCACCGGTGAGTCGAAGCCTGACACTTGGCTGGAAGATTACCGAGTGGCCGTACAGATCGGTGGTGGTAATGATGAGGTAGCCATGAAGCATCTTCCCTTGATGTTAGAGGGTTCGGCCAGGGCATGGCTGAATCAGTTGACTCTAGGCAGTATATTCGGTTGGGAAGAGTTAGCCCGAGTGTTTGTCAGGACGTTCGAAGGCACGTGCAAACGACCTGCATGGTTGGCAGAATTGCAGCATTGTGTACAAAAACCGAATGAAACTTTGAGGGATTACATCCAGAAGTGGACCACTTTGCATCACACAGTGGAGAATGTGTCTCAGCATCAAGCAGTTTGCGCCTTGAAGGAGGGCTTCCGGTATCGAGAGCTTAACCTAAAGTTCGGTCGGACAGGTGACATGACCCTAACCCGAATGAAGGAAATAGCCACTCAGTACGCAAACGGCGAAGAAGAAGACCAACTCTGCAGCGGCAAGGGCAAACCGGTCGGCCAGGACACCGGAGGAGGAAATTCCAATCTAAAGCAGAAGCGCAAAGCCGAACCCGCGGGTCCTGGAGAGGTTGCAGTTGCGACCAAAGGAAAAATCAGGGGAAAGCCTAAGGGGCCCTGGATCCCCAAGAAATTAAAAGATCAAGCAGGAAATGATGTGTTGGATTTGCCATGTCACATTCACACCAAGAAAGATGAAGAGGGTAATCTGATTTACCGCAAGCATACCACTCGACAATGTCAACTCCTTATCCAGCAGTTCCGAGAGAAGCAACCCAGTGACAAAAAGAAGGAATCCGATAAGGATGAGGACAAGGAAGAGGATGATGGTTACCCCAATATCAATGCCACTTTAGTGATTTTTGCTGATGTTGAGAGCAAAAGTCGACTGAAGGTGATCAACAGAGAAGTAAACATGGTTGCTCTAGCAATAGCAACATATTTGAAGTGGTCAAAGACTCCTATCACATTTGAACAGTCTGACCATCCCGCGCACGTTGCAACCCCAGGGCGGCAAGCGTTGGTGGTCGACCCGGTCGTGGGAGGCACTCGACTGACCAAAGTTCTGATAGATGGCGGCAGTAGTTTGAACATTTTATATGCTAAGACTCTCAGATAGATGGGCGTTCCGATGTCCAAGCTTTGTGAAAACAATATGCGATTTCATGGTGTCAACCTAGGGAAGAAAGCTGATTCACTCGGCCAGATCACTCTTGACGTGGTTTTCGGTGATTCGAAGAATTACCGCAAGGAAAAGTTGACATTTGAAGTTGTGGATTTTCACAATGCTTATCATGCCATTTTGGGAAGACCTACATATGCCCGTTGCATGGCTCGACCGTGTTACGTGTACCTCAAGTTGAAGATGCCTGGTCCCAAGGGCGTGATCATGATCACTGGTAGTCGGCAGAGAGCGGAAGAACGCCTCCAAAAGGGCTCAAAGATTGCCGATGAGCAGATGGCGGCAGTGGAAATGCAAGAATATCAGAAGAATGCAGATCCGAGTGATTTTTTACGTGCCAAGAAGCCTGCTTCAGAGTCTGAATTTCAGTCGTCTGGTGAAACCAAGCAAGTTCACATTCACCCGACCGATCCTAATGCTGCTCCGACTCATATTTCAACATCACTCGATAGCAAATAGGAAGAAGCGCTCATCCAGTTCCTCCGTGAGAACTAGGACATCTTTGCATGGAAGCCTTCTGACATGCCAGGTGTACCCAGGGAACTGGGTGAGCACCGTTTGTGAGTCGACCCAAAAGTAAAACCTGTCAAAGAGCATCTCCGACGGTCCGCCGTGGAGAAGAGAAAGGCAATTTGTGAAGAGGTGGCTCGACTTCTAGCAGCTGAGTTCATCCACGAGATATACCACTCCGAGTGGCTCGCCAATGTTTTCATGGTCCCCAAGAAGGACGATTCACTTCGCATGTGCATTGACTTCAAACATATCAATCGGGCCTGCCTGAAAGATCAGTTTCCTCTGCCCCGCATCGACCAAATTGTCGACTCGGCTGCGGGATGTGAGCGTTTGTCCTTTTTGGACGCTTATTCCGGGTATCATCAGATCCAACTGTATGGACCCGACGAAATAAAACCAGCTTTCATCACCCCATTTGGGTGCTTTTGCTATGTTACTATGCCCTTTGGTCTCAAGAATGATGGTGCCACATTCATGCGCATGATACAGAAATGCCTGCTCACTCAAATCAGTCGGAATGTGGAGGCATACATGGATGACATCGTGGTTAAGTCGCGTAAAGGTTCCAACCTGCTGACTGACCTCGCTAAAACCTTTGCCAACCTAACAAGATATGATATCAAGCTTAATCCGTCGAAGTGTACATTCGGAGTTCCAGGTGGAAAGTTACTCGGTTTCCTTGTTTCCGAATGTGGGATCGATGCAAACCCAGAGAAAGTTGGTGCAATCCTCCGAATGAAATGCCCTGTGCGTGTACACGACGTTCAGAGGCTTACTGGTTTCTTGGCCGCTTTGAGTCGATTCATTTCTCGTCTCAGTGAAAAGGCATTGCCTCTTTACCGACTGATGAAGAAATCTGACAAATTCGAGTGGACTCCTGAAGCTGACACAGCGTTTGAAGAGCTCAAAGCCCTACTTTCCACCCAGCCGGTGCTCGATGCCCCAATCAACAAAGAGCCTTTACTACTTTCTATTGTAGCCACTGGACAAGTTGTCAGCACAGTAGTCACGGTTGAGCGGGAAGAAGAAGGTAAAGCCTACAAGGTTCAGCGCCCAGTGTACTATATTTCTGATGTCTTGACTCCATCCAAGCAGAGATATCCGCATTATCAGAAGCTTTTTTATGGGATTTACTTGACCACAAAGAAGGTTGCACATTATTTCTTAGATCATTCGATTACAGTCGTCAGCGATGCTCCATTGTCAGAAATTCTGAACAACAGAGATGCAACTGGTCGAGTGGCAAAATGGGCGATTGAACTCCTTCCATTGAATATCAAGTTTGAGGCAAAGAAAGCAATCAAGTCCCGACAATAGCAGATTTCATCGCCGAGTGGATTGAGCAGCAACAACTGACCCAGATTCACTTGGAGCATTGGACTATGTTCTTTGATGGACCCAAAATATTGAATGGTTCTGGTGTTGGGGTAGTCCTGGTATCCCTGCGAGGTGACAAGCTCAGTTACATTCTCGAGATTCACTTTGATTCTTCCAACAATGAAGCCGAATATGAGGCACTTCAGTATGGGTTGCATATGGCCATTTCACTCGGTGTCCATCGCCTAATTGTTTATGGCGACTCAGATTTAGTAGTCAATCAAGTGATGAAGGAGTGGGACATCAGAAGCCCAGCTATGATGGGCTATTGCAATGCTGTGAGAAAGTTAGAAAAGAAGTTTGAAGGGTTAGAGCTCCACCATATACCCCGACTGAAGAATCAAGCAGCTGATGACCTGGCAAAGATAGGTTCCAAGCGGGAGCCCATTCCTAGTAATGTGTTCTTGGAGCATCTTCACACACCATGAGTTCAAGAGGATCCTTTCACAGAGGAGCCCCCGCAACCAAAAAGTTCTACCGATCTGACTGAAGTCGGGATTCCGGCCGTGGTCGACCTGATCATGGAGGTTTTGGTCATCACTCCTGACTGGACAGTACCGTATATTGCATATCTGCTCAGGAAGGAACTCCGAGAAGATGCGGATGAGGCCCGTCAGATTGTTCGTCGATCCAAAGCCTTCACCATGATAGGTGGACAGCTTTACACAGAAAGTGTTACTGGAGTTGC
This sequence comes from Triticum aestivum, assembly GCF_018294505.1. NCBI lineage: Eukaryota > Viridiplantae > Streptophyta > Magnoliopsida > Poales > Poaceae > Triticum > Triticum aestivum. The sequence goes on from NC_057805.1 coordinate 226,276,584, forward strand.
TCAGCGGTGCATCACGCCTGAAGAAGGTTGAATGATCCTCAATGATATCCACTCGGGGACCTGTGGTCACCATGCATCCTCCCGGACCATTATGGCCAAGGCATACCGAGCGGGATTCTATTGGCCGTGAGCAAATGAAATGGCAAAAGATATAGTTGACAAGTGTGAAGGCTGTCAGTTCTACTCCAACATGTCTCACAAGCCTGCATCAGCCTTGCAGACCATTCCACTCGTCTGGACCTTTGCTGTTAGGGGATTGGATATGGTTGGACCTCTGAGGACCAGCAGGAGCGGTTTCACTCATCTGCTTGTTGCAGTCGACAAGTTCACTAAATGGATTGAAGGCAAACCCATCAAAAACCTCGACACAAGTACCGCCGTCAGCTTCATCAGGGAGTTAACATTCAGATATGGGGTCCCACACAGTATCATCATGGACAACGGTTCAAACTTTGATTTGGACGAGTTCAAAGCCTTCTGTGCTTCCCAAGGCACTCGGGTCGACTATGCTTCAGTCGCTCATCCGCAGTCGAATGGACAAGCAGAAAGAGCAAATGGTTTGATCCTCCAAGGGTTGAAACCCAGGTTGATGCGTGACCTAAAGCATGCGGCAGGCGCTTGGCTAGACGAGTTGCCATCAGTACTTTGGGGATTGAGAACAACACCAAATCGGTCGATTGGTCGACCTCCCTTCTTCATGGTCCATGGGGCTGAGGCCGTGCTGCCGAGTGATTTACTTCACAACACCCCTCGAGTAGAACTGTTCTCAGAAGCCAAAGCAGAACAAGCTCGACAAGATGTTGTTGATCTGCTAGAAGAGGAAAGAGAGATGGCCTTGATCAGGTCGACCATTTATCAGCAAGACCTCCGTCGATTCCATGCCAGAAACGTAAGTGTTGGAGCATTTCAGGAAGGAGACCTTGTGCTCCGAGTGGATCAGCAATGGCCTCGCAAGCTTGCACCTGCTTGGGAAGGTCCCTTCATCATCACCAAGGTGCTCCACAACGGAGCTTATCACCTCTTCAATGTGGAACACAAGAAAGACGAGCCACGGGCTTGGAATGCAGAGCTGCTCCGCCATTTTTATACTTAAGCATTCAGACTGATTGAGATGTAATAGGAAATACCTTCCATTTTGTTTATCAAAGATGCAGTTTTTCAGTCTCTTAAATGATTTTTATTACATACGCATGTGTTTAAAAAAAACAGCGGGTGGCTTAGCTGCGAACCCGATTCGCCTAAGTTTCAAAAACAAACTCCGAGTGAAGAGCAACCCTCTCACTCGGAGGCTTAGCCGCGAACCTGATTCGCCTAAGTTTCAAAAACAAACTCCCAGTGAAGGGAAACCATCTCATTCAGAGGCTTAGCCGCGAACCTGATTCACCTAAGTTTTAAAAATCTTACCGAGTGAAGAGCAATCCTCTCACTCGGGGGCTTAGCCGCGAACCGGATTCGCCTAAGTTTCAAAAACAAACTCCGAGTGAAGAGCAACCATCTCACTCGAAGGCTTAGCCGCGAACCTGATTCGCCTAAGTTTGAAAAATCCTACCGAGTGAAGAGCAATTCTCTCACTCGGGGGTTTAGCTGTAGTTCCGTACTCGCCTAAGTTTTAAAAATCCTACCGAGTGAAGAGCAATCCTCTCACTCGGGGGGCTTAGCTGCAGTTCTGTACTCGCCTAAGTTTTAAAAATCCTATTGAGTGAAGAGCAATCCTCTCACTCGAGGGCTTAGCCGCGAACCCAATTCGCCTAAGTTTCAAAAACAAACTCCGAGTGAAGAGCAACCATCTCACTCGGAGGCTTAGCCGCGAACCTGATTCGCCTAAGTTTGAAAAATCCTACCAAGTGAAGAGCAATCCTCTCACTCGGGGGCTTAGCTGCAGTTCCGTACTCGCCTAAGTTTTAAAAATCCTACCCAGTGAAGAGCAATCCTCTCACTCGAGGGCTTAGCTGCAGTTTCGTACTTGCCTAAGTTTTAAAAATCCTACCGAGTGAAGAGCAATCCTCTCACTCGGGGGCTTAGCTGCAGTCTCGTACTTGCCTAAGTTTTAAAAATCCTACCAAGTGAAGAGCAATCCTCTCAATCGGGGGCTTAGCTGCAAACTCGTACTCGCCTAAGTTTTAAAAATCCTACCGAGTGAAGAGCAATCCTCTCACTTGGAGGCTTAGCCGCAATCTCGTACTCGCCTAAGTTTTAAAAATCCTACCGAATGAAGAGAAATCCTCTCACTCGGAGGCTTAGCTGCAGTCTCGTACTCGCCTAAGTTTAAAAATACTACCGAGTGAAGAGCAACCCTCTCACTCAGGGGCTTAGCTGCAGTTCCGTACTCACCTAAGTTTAGAAATCTCCGAGTAAAGAGCAATCCTCTTCCTGGGGACTTGGCCACACGCTCCATCTAGATCCGCAAGGACGACGAAGTGCAGGTCATCTGCGACCCTCTCCTCGGAGCTGCGCCATAAATACAACGTACGCACCATCTGGATCTGCAAGGACGATGAAGTGCAGGTCGTCTGCGACCCTCTCCTCGGAGCTGCGCCACAAATACAACGTGCGCTCCATCTCGATCTGCAACAACGACGAGGTGCAGGTCGTCTGTGACCTACTCTTCAGAGCTGCATCACAAATACAAGAGTCTGCTCCGAGTGAAGAAACAAGTCCGCTCAGAGACAAAGACAAACATATTCAAGGAAAAACCAAGTCTAGATAAATCCCTCAAGGTTCCAAACCGCAGATAAAAGTACTCGGGCATCAGGCCTGAAGAAGTTTAACGGATACAAAATCACTCGGCATATCGAGGCAAATTTTATTGGGGCTTAGAGTTTGTTCACTCCGCAGGAGGAGGGCTGGCAGGGTCGACGAACTCATCCAGGTCGATTCCGGCTGCAATACGAGTAGCAGCAGCAATAAAGGCCTCCATGAAGGACTGGAAGTCAAGCCTCTTGGTGTTGGCAACCTTGATCGCTGCTAGTTTCTCTTCTTTGGCTTCTTTGCAGTGGACACGAACCAGAGACAGAGCCACGTCAGCACCACACCAAGCATACAACTTCTTCCATTCCTGCACTCGACCGGGGATCTCATTAAGTGGAGTCATCAGAGACTCGAGGTCGTTTTGGAGCATCACCCTTGGACAGAGCATCGTGTCGATCCGTGACACCACAGCCTTCAGTCAAGCAAGGTAGTCCATGACGCTGGTAAGATGAGATTCCAGTCAGAGCACGTTCATGGCAGCTTCATCTTGAACAGGGGAGTTGATGGGGTCCAAGCTTGTTTTAATTCGCCCAGTCTCTTCCTCGAAGTTTTGACAGAATTCTGCACTCATAGAAAAATAATGAGTCAACGGTTTTATGACGAATCGATGATAGCAAATCAATCGGACAAGGAAAGATACCTTCAAGCATAAGGAACAACTTCTTGGCGAGTCCTCCCAGATAAACTTCCAGCTCGTTCCTCTTTCGGGTGAGATCTTCAACCTTGTCGGTCAAAGCTCCCTTGTCCCTTTTCAGCCAACTCACCTCCTTGTTGGCTTCATCAAGAGCAGTCTTCAGCTTGGCATTTTCTTCTTCTAACCCTTCGACTGAAGCTCGGCGAGTGTTGTTTTCTCTTCTGCCGTTTTCTGTGCAGCCGCCAGGTCAAGATCCTTCTTCTCCAAGGCCTACTTCAGTTTTTCTAAAAACAATAAACACCCAGGTCAGAAAAAGGAGAGAAAGGGTGGCAAGAGAATCAGTCAAAAAGTTTAAACCTCCCATACCAGCAGTTTCATCCTTAGCCTTCTGCAAGTTCTCCTTGGCCAACTATAGATCAAGATTGAGCTGGATCAGCTTCTGCTCCAAGTCAGCAAACCGAGCTCCAAGTTCACAAGATCTCTGTGGTCAGAGGGCAGTTAGTCGACAGAAACAAAATCGGGTTGCTTCCGAGCAATAAATTTCAAGTTCAAATAGTTCTAAGACTACTACCGAATCAAACATTCAACAGTAGTCTCGGGGACTACACCCAGTGGGTGCACTAAGCGTGCCCCCACTGGTTTGACTTTCCAATCGACTTGGTCCGTCTAGTCGAGAGAAAAAAAGAGCAACAATTATTCTCATACCACAGCCGACTACCCGCAGTCGACTGCGGTATCGGGGACTACACCCAGTGGGTGCACTCAGCGTGCCCCCACTGGTCCGGATTTCACTCGACCAGACCTGTCTAGACTGAGTGGAAGAACTGAAAAGAGATATTTTTATCAAGACCCCCGCCGAATCACACATTCGATGGTGGCCTCGGGGACTACACCCAGTGGGTGCACTCTGCGTGCCCCCACTAGTTCAAAGATACAATCGACACTACTTAGTCGACTCAAGTGGAAAAATTACTCAGCAAAAATTAAAACACCCAGTGGGTATACAGATGCAAGGTGTAGACTGACAAATAGATGCGCATTAAAGATTTTCAGGTAGCATATCCTAACAGAACAAGCGTTAAGCACAGTCGGTAATCAGCTAACCTGGACATTGGCTTGGAGTGCTAAGCTGGCGTCATAGGCAGCCTGACTGGCCTCATGCACCACTTTCATCTGTTCCATCATAAGGCATGCCTGGCGTATGGCTTCCTTGGCAGCGCTCACTTGGTCCTCTAGGACATGATGGGCGGTGAAAAGTGGAGAAGGTGGATCAACCGTGGAAGCTTGAGGATCTGAGGCATGGAGTCGCAAAGACGAAACAGGGGCTTGTGCAGTCGACGATGAAGGACGTTCACTCGACACAGGAACCACGAAAGTAAGAGAAGCTCGGTTCAGGTCTCCGGACTGCTGGATCACTGGTTCTAACGCTGGCGTCGTCTGGGGCGTCTGGCTAACTGGTACCCTCCTGCCTGAGGTCCTGCCCCTCCTTCCAGTGGGCTTTGGTGGGACATCTTCATCATCGTATGGAAGTTCAATAACATTCTGCAAAGCTACAAAAGAATCGACCGCAAGAGTTCAGTCGATCGTGAAAATAGTTGGCAAAATAAAGTCAAGATGGCAGGAGTCATACCCACTTTGGACGTAGCTGCGTCCTCCATCTCCCCGTCATGACCATCCTTGTAAATGGAAGTCCCAGAAGTAGCAGCACTGCAAATTTCAGAATTCACTCGGTCAAATGGGAGAGTGAATCGACTGAAAGTTAAACTATGCAAAAGCAAAGAGATAAAACACAATGATTACCCAGAGGCGACGGGGACGACCACTATGATCTTAGGCAGGGCCTTCCGAGGCTTTGAGGGTGCTACCTTGAGCTGCTTGGAAGCCTTTTCAGTCGGAATGGGGGAAGAAGTCCGAGTGCGCTTTGAAGTATGCGTACTTGGCGCGACCGCTTTACCGCGCCCACCCGCTGGGTCGTGCGTCTGCTTGGAGCGTCATTCAGAACGAGGTGGTGATTCGACTTCCTCACCACTGCTCAAGTCATTGTCGTTGCTTTCATCTTCAGAACTATAGTCAGCACTCTCGCCTCTGCTCGCCTCTCCCTCATGGGCCTGCTCTCCATTCAGCATAGAGTACATCTCAGTATAGATCTGCAAGGAAAAGGAGTACACAAACATCAGTCAAGTCCAAGAATAATTACGAATCGAGACAAGAAGACACTCGACAATAAAGGTCAGACCTTGTCTGGTTCATTGGCGGCGTCGAGTGGTGGAACCCTTCTGGACCCCCTGGGGTTGTCTTTGTTTCCGGTTATGCGCTGCAACCACTGCGCCGCTGTCTCCTCAGTAACTTCCTCCGGGTGGATCCGAGTGGTGTCTTCAATGCCTGAGTACATCCACATAGGATGATCGCGGGCTTGGAGTGGCTGGATGCGTCGACTGAGAAACACCTCAAGCAAATCCATGCCAGTCACACCGTCATGGACTAGTTGGACTACCCGTTCGATTAACATATTCACCTCTACTTTCTTCGTTGGAGTCAATTTCAAAGGAGAGGGCGATTGGACTCGGTCCATGGAGAAGTGAGGAAGTCCAGTCGACTGACCAGGAGTCGGTTGGTCTTTATAGTAAAACCAGGTCGACTGCCACCCCCTAACTGAATCGGGAAGCATCATAGCTGGAAAAGTGCTCCTACCCCTCGTCTGAATTCCTAGGCCTCCGCACATCTGGATCACGTGTGTCCTCTCATCACTTGGATTAGCCATTTTTATGGACTGGGAGCGACAAGTAAAGATGTGTTTGAAGGGACCCCAATGCGGTCGACAACCCAGAAAATTCTCACACATGGAAACAAACGCAGCGAGGTATGTGATGGTGTTGGGGGAAAGTGGTGAAGTTGGGCTCCAAAGAAGTTCAGGAAACCCCGGAAAAAGGGATGAGGAGGTAGAGAAAAACCGCGGTCAACATGAGTCGCAAGGAGGACGCACTCACCCTCTTGTGGCTGCGGCTCGATCTCGTTTCCTGGCAACCGCCAAGACCCGTGGGCAATCAAGCCCCCTTCGACCAGATCCTCCATGTCCTCCTTCTGAATCGTGGATCGGATCTAGTCGCCCTGGATCCAGCCAGGCGGTAGGCCAGACCTCGATGACGATCCGCCCCGACTCGACTTCTTGCCCTTCGCCGCCGCCATCGCCTTCTTCGCGCGCTCTAGAGCCGCCGTCTTGTCTTTCCCCATCGCAGCAGGTTGCGTGCGTACGGGGCGGCGGCGTCGAGGGTGAGGGCGAATGCGGTGGAGAAGCAGAGGAGAAAGAAGGGGAACGAGGCGCACTGTGCAAAACACATCAGCCCGGAGACCTTATATGGGCCTATTTCCGAGTGGCTGACCAGTGGACCCAAGCAATCCTGTCAAATCCCGCAACAGTTGCGCGCTCAATACATGGCGAAAAAGGTGGCGCGAGGATCGACGCGTCCCTGCCTAATCCATCTTGTTTACTATGGTGCCTTCCGTCCCGCGGGCTTCCCCAAATTTCGAATCCCGTGAGATCGGGGAACAACAGTGCAGACGATTGCGCTAAAGATTTCAAGCCGCTCCAGCACTCGAAACGTATCTGCATAAAGTTCACTCGACGAAATCTAAATGGATCAAGGCGAGTGAGGATGGAATCAAAAGTTTTAGCATGTTTCATCGACCCAGGTAAAGTGCCCCTGAGAGCGTAAAATTTGGGTCGGAACCATATTCAACCCCTTCTCCACTCAGACCCCGATCCATTCGGGGGCTAATGACGAAGACATGTACCTAGGGTAGGGTAATGGGCCTGACCTGGACACCCTTCCCAAGGACACTGCCCTAAAGCCAAAGACATTCAAAGCACAGCAGCATCAACCGACTATAATCACCTTAGAGTGCAACCCACTCGACCGGAAGCATTTCACTCGGAAAACCCAATTCCATTCGACCAGGATATACTCATTCGACTGTATCAGAAACCACTCGGAGTACAGAAGATCTAAAGTCACCCGGGATGGCAACGGTCAGGCGTTCACTCCATAGTCTTAATGATCATTTATACGACTTTATTGCTGGCGTTACCAGTAATGTCTTATCTTTATGTACATTGAACCCCTTGTAACGTTGGCTGGCTGGGGTCCTGGCGCACTCTATATAAGCCACCCCCTCCACTGGCACATGGGTTCGCACCCCCTGTAACTTCACGCATAATCCAGTCGGCCGCCTTAGGGCACCGAGATGTAGGGCTTTTACTTCCTCCGAGAAGGGCCTGAACTCGTAAATCTTGCGTGCACAACCTCACTGTAGCTAGGATATTGCCTCCTCCTACATACCCCCTATTCTACTATCAAACTTAGAACCACGACACCGCCCACTGGGCGTCGGCTAAGTTTAGAATTAGAAGAGAGAAACGAGGGAGAAGAGCTAGCTATAGCACGGACGCTGTTGTCAGATGGGACTCGTGTTGATAGAATAGGAGTACTGAGCACTCGTACCTCTTTTTTTAGGGAAAAAGTAGTCATATGTCCAGTACCACTAGTTGGGTGCGTGCGACCTATACATGTCATCACTTTAGGTCTCCTTTCCGAACCGCAGCTAGGCCTCACTGTACATATTTTTTCATGCATTTATCCTCCTATATGTACTCCTAGGCTATTTCCACGTGCTTCCTTTCGCCGACATGTGGGACATAGAGCATCTGGGTTGTAGTGCATGCACGACTCGGAGCATGTGTCGGGGTACTTTACATGTCAGATCTCATGAATTACATGCAAACCCCCCGCAGAAGAATAAATAAATAAATGAATTACTACATGAAACCGAATTATTTTCAAAGAAACCGGAGCACGTTCATTAAATTTTGGACATAACACATTTATAAAAAATGACCGGACCTAAACCAGTCTAAGGGCCTCTTTGATTTGCAGGATACTGAAAACACAGGAATGGGGAAAGTATGATGGCGATGAACGGAGATGAGGAGAACTCTAACTCAGTTAGAGGTTAGAGTTAGATTCTAACCCGGAACTAACTCTAACCAAAGAGGTGTATGGATGGGTTACATTGACAATAAATGCTCTTTCTCAATCATTTGACTACTTTGGACCATATTTCCTGCCAGATTTGGTGTGGACGGCTCTTGTGTGGCCACCTCCCGCTCACAATTGACATAAACGAACCATCTTTACAAATCAAGCATGCAAAATATGATAAATTTTACTTTGTCCATACAAATGAGATATCCCACTTAAACATACAAGTTGTCAATCAAGCTTCAAAAATAAATACACTCCATGAAACAAAGCATGAGCTGACTCATCACGGAAGTCATTCACGATAGGGAGGGAGCCCGGAGCCCCTCACGCACCCAGGGAGGAGCTCTTCATCGTCGCTCTGGAGGAAGGCTCTGTAGAGCTCAAGCCCCGGGAACCCTTCCGACGCCGGTGCTTGTGAGTTGAGGTCGACATCGGCATGGGTAGCAGGGCCGCTTGGCGATGACTGCGAACCGAATCTTTGGGCCTCTAGAAATAATGCTAGCCTGAAACTGAAATACCTAGAAAGGTGAACTGAATCTTTGGGCCTCTAGAAATAATGCAAGCCTGAAACTGAAATACCTAGAAAGGTGAACTGAATCTTTGAGCCTCTAGAAAGATTTATTACCCCCTCAAGCAGCATCAAACAATTCCATGCGTGCACCACAAATCTATACCAAGATTAATCAGGATCTACTTTTCCAAATCAGAATTAGCGCTAAAGAGAGCAAGATCAATGATATGGCTGTGAGACAGAGAAGGAACGAACAAACTCACCCCTCTCGCCCTCCCTGGTAGATGCTGTCGGATCACGGGTTCCAGCAAAACCCTTAAGGTCCGAACTCTGGGGTTCACGCGAAGTTCTCTCCCTCCTACCGATCCGCGTCCTAACTAGCTAAGATCTCAAGAACGAGCTCGACGAACTCACAATCACAAAGACACGAGGTATATACTTGTTCGGGCCACCGTTGTGGTGTAATACCCTACTCCAGTGTGGTGGTGGTGGATTGCCTCTTGGGCTAATGATGAACAGTACAAGGGGAAGAACAGCCTCCTGAGGTTGAGGTGTTCTTGTGCTTGGTGTGTGGCTAAGGATCGGGCGAGATGCCCCTGGATCAGATGCCTCTACTGTGGTGGCTAGTTCTACTTATATAAGCCCTGGTCCTCTTCCCAAATATTGTGCGGGAAGGGAGCCAACAACGGCCAATTTGGAAGGGGACAACTAGTACAGCTTATCCTGACAAAAGCGGTCTTCGCCTGCAAAAGGCTCTGGCGGTGACGCCGCCTTGGGCTCCATGGTGACCTCCGTCTTGTCGTCCTGCTGGTCTTGGTCTCATTGCACCAATATGGAAACCTTTGCTTGATGCCTCGGTAGTCCGCGCCTGCGCCCGCTCCCTTAGCACCAAAGGGGAAACAAGGACACTGCGCGGGCTGGCGCCCGCCTGGCGCCAGCCTGATCTTGATCGTCATGGCTCACGTCACGAGAGCCTCGCGAGGTTTGCCCTGCCTTGATCTCTCCGCCCCTTGCGAGCCTGCCTGGTGAGGCCGCTCTTGAGGAGGTCTTGTGTCGTCCGCCTCGCGAGGCTTGGCCCCTCGCGAGGGTCTTGAATGCCTTGTTGGTGAAGATGGGCCGTACAGGCCTGCTAGCACAGCCACGCCGTGGGCCGCAGGTAGGCAAGTGTGGGGACCCCCATTCCCAGAACGCCGATAGTAGCCCCCGGGCCCAAGGCACGCTCGGGCTTGGCTTCGAGGCGAAGCCAAAGGTCAAGTACGGAGCACCGCAGGCTCCAAAAGCCTGCGGCCTTGGTCGACGCGTGGCGGTTGATTGGACGTGGGCGTCTCCGCTTCCCCACGTTGCCTCGGCAACTGCCTGACTTAACAAAAGGCTGGCGCGGATAGCGCTTGCCTTCATTGCTCCCATTCGCCTCGCTCCAGATCCCCTTTCTCTCTCCTCGCTGCCGAAACCTCCAGATCTGCTCCAACCTTGCTCCGCATCTGCGACCGATGGCGCCGCGCAAGGTTAAGGCCTCCTCGGCGCCGGCTTGGTACGAGCCAGCCTTAAAGCACCCAACGACACGGAGAAGAGCCTAGCCGCCATGCGCTTGCTGACGGCGGGGGAGAGCAACGCGAGGGAGAAGACAGAGCTCCGGCTTGCCTCTGATGTGCCAGAGCCTGAGAGGAGCACCTTCTTCCCCTTCTTCACGAGCAGCATCGCCGCCGGGTTGGTTCCCCCCTTCTCTGACTTCTTCTATGAGGTCCTCGACCACTACGGGCTGCAGGTGCTGCATCTTCATCCCAAATCCATCCTCCTCCTGTCCATCTTCGCCTACTATTGCGAGGCGTATCTGGGCGTGATGTCGTCCATGGCTCTTCTGCGCCACTTCTTCTTACTTCGCGTCAGCGAGGTCCACGTCTCCGGGTGCGCCAATTTCGTCGCAGCCGGCAAGGCCAACTCGATCTCGAACACCGGGAAGAGAGCCGACAACATCCGGGCCAAATGGGTCATGATGGACGCCAAGGGCGTCCACCCGCACTTGGCATTACTGACGGAGGCGCCCCAGTCCAACAAGGGGTGGCCTCGTGCAAAGCTCACCGACGAGCGGGCATTGTTGTCGTTGGAGCAAATGAAGATTGACTTGAAGCCGGGCAACGCGAAGGCGGCCAAAGTGACTGGGGCTATGCTCCTGAGGGAATTCTTGACGCTATGTGTTGCCCCACTTCAGGCGCGCGTGCGCCCTTTGTGGAAGCTTGGAGATGAAGAAGACGAGATTCGCCTGAGGCCGGAGGCCCTGCCCGACGATGAGCGGGCTGCTGTCCTGCGCCTCTTGGTTGGGGACAACCAGGAGTACCCGCCGAGCGCCTTTGTTCCCTTGTTCCACCGCAAGGACTGGGAGCCGATCGTGGCCTCCAGGCCGACCTTTGACGCGTGCGGGCTGGTGCCGCCCACGCCCCATGGAGGCCCTGCAGCGTCGAAGCCGGTGGAGCTGTCTTCTGACGAGTCCCGTGCGGAGGAAAAAGAGGAGGTGGACTCGGAGGCGACCCCCGAGGAAATGGGGGAAACTTCTCCCTTGAGCAAGGCCGACCTCCTCCGCACCCTGCCAGACGACGCCGAGATCAATGCCCGCCAGGAGGACGGGGGGCTGCCCCTCACCCCGACAAGGGGCAGATCATCACTGGTCTCTCGAGATGCCGCCCCCGTCTTGACGCCGCCTGGAGCTGCCTCCGGCCCTTCTGCTGCGCCGTCTTCTGTTCCCGGAGCCCGTGTGCCCACTTCTCAGGCTCCGAAGCTTTCGGGTTTCAGGCTCCCCAGGCGGAAGGTGGACTATGTCACGGTGGACCAGTAAGTGCTTCGAGCTTCATCTTGTTCCCGCCTGTGCTTGCTATTTTCTAACGTTCACCTTTGGTTGATCAGGCCGATGTCTTCAGCGAAGAAAAGGAAGGAGGATGCAGCGGCCGTGCCCTCTTCTGCGGAGAAAGGAGGCGATGACACTCGCACTTCCCCGGCCCGGTCGCCCTCATGAGGCCAAGAGGAGCATCGTCGGGAGGAGTCAGCCCCCGCGGCCCCGCTGGTTTCGGAAGCGCCGATGCCTGGCTCGGCTGGTGAGGTCCCAAAGGCCCTGGAGCCCTTGATCTCCCAGGCCCTGGTAACGACGTCGCCTCCTCCTCCTGCTGTGCCTCTGGCCCCAGGCTCTTCTACTTCCTCTGCCACCTTGGAGCGCGTCCTTTCGGAGATGGCCCAGCTGCGGGAAGATCTCCTGGGCGCGGACCCGCGCTTGGTGGCCGGCGCCTGGAGCTGGCCTCCGACAGGCTTCATTCTGACGCGGCGGTCCGAGCGACACTGAACCAGGCCGTGACGTCCTCCGAGGAGGAGAAGTGGGCCACCGCACAAGCTGCATCCGATCGTGAGACGGCGCTGAAGGACGCCAAGGCCGCTCGTGACCGCTGCCGAGTGCTGGAGGACGAGTTGAAGAGTCTGTGTGACCAGCACGCCGAAGAAACCCGTGGCCGCCAGGCGAAGGAGGAGGAGATGAAGGCCCGGGAGGACGCCATCAGGGACCGCGACGCCGAGCTGAGGGAGTTGGCGAGGGCGCAGGCCGCGGAGCGTGACCGGCTGGAAGAGCTGGAGCGGAAGGCGAAGGCGAGGGAGGCCGATCTCGACGCCAAGGCGAAGGTCCTGGCCGAAGACCGCGTGGCCTTCTTGCTTCTTGAGAAGAGGTCCAGCATGGCGCTGAAATCACTGTACGAGAAGGGCTTGGAGAAGCCGCTGACCACCGACGAGGATGGCCCTGCTTAGCTACTTCCCCACTTGGTGAAGGCGCTTGCGGAAGTCATGGAGGGCATCGGTCCCATGGCTGAAGCAGAGGCTCGTGTCCTTTCTTCAGCTGCGCTGACGCGTGTCTTCAGCCATCTGTACCTTCGCGACCCCCACACTCGTCTCGACGAGCTGCTGGAGCCTGTAGCTGAGGAACACTGCACGGCTGCCGCCGCAGCCGTGAAAGGCCAAGTGGAGGCCCTGCTGAAAAAGTTCCGCGGTTTCGTCCTCGCGCCCTCGACCAGCGATGCCACCGATCCTGCAGCTGGCGGTCCAGGTGAAGGCGACGCTACCAAGGTAGGAGCACCTTCTGCGGGCGATGGCGGTGTTCGGGAGTGACCTGCGGCTGCTTTCCTATTTCGTTCCTGCCGCAGGCATCAGGCCTTGTGGAGGCGTTAAACTTTCGTTTGATATTGTGAGAACAATATGCCTTGTAATGTTTGCTTTTGGGATTTTGCGATTTTCTTCCTATTTGCTTTGTGTTCTGCGTCGGCAGAGCCCGGCCCCGCGCATACCTTAACCGCCGTTGGACCGGTCGGAGACCAGGACAGACCAAGGAGTGAGGGGCTACGTGACCAGTTAGGCTCCTGAGTCGCGATGCTCAGGAGTCCCCCTTGACGCGCAAACAGCTAATAGGAAGAATAGGCGGGGATAGGTTAATGTTCTACATCGGCGGAGCCCGGCCCCGCGCATACCTCAACCGCCGTTGGGCCGGCCGGAGACCAGGACGGACCAAGGAGTGAGGGGCTACGTGACCATTTAGGCTCCTGAGTCGCGATGCTCAGGAGTCCCCCTTGACATGCAAACAATCTCCATACCTTTGCCCTCGCCGAGGCCCGGCTCGGGAGGGGCACGCGATGACCAGGTCCGGGAGACCTGTTTGGGTGGCGTACGCTTGGGCGTGACCCGAGCGCAGCTCCCGTGCCCAGCCCCCTCGCGCCGCTCTCCCGAGGGGAGGCGTTGCGGTGAGGCCGGACACTAAGCTCTGAGTCTCCCTGAGGTTGGTACGACGGTGAGGCTGCCCTCAGTTGTTTATCACCAGCGCGGAGCATAGTGCTTCCGCTTGTGCATGGGCATAGCCGCTCCTCGGCAGTATCGACGGCCAGCGCGAAGCATGGTGCTTCCACTTGTGCGTGGGAGGGGGGCTCCCTCTGCGGAGAGCCCCCGAGGCGTGTACAGCCCCGCCCTGACACGTGGCTTGCATGGCAGGGCTAGATGAGGTGTATCTGGGCACTCGTGAGCCAGTGCGGGACTCACGAGGCCCTACCTCAAGGCGGGTTGTGCCTGATCTTGGCTCTTGTTTGCTGTGTTAGTCCTGCGAGGTGGTCAGACAACCTGCGCCGAACGAATCTCCTAAGGTTATCGCGTGAGAAAGCCAAGCACCAACGGCCCCAGGAGGGACGTGAACGGGGCCGGCCTGCCAGACAGAGCTCAGCTGCTGGATTTATCGACGCTGCAGGGATGGGCCCGAGCACAGACGTCGTGCTTAACTTACCCACGCGACGGGTCCTGAAGAAAGACGGTCGGCGCGTGGCTCCCATGGCGGGCGGTGATCAAGCAGGTAATAGTCATAGGTAGATTAAGCATGGAAAGCATACTGGCTTAGGTAAATGCAGGGAAGATACAGGCCACTGAGTCAGGCCCGAGCGGCTTGGGGATGATGCAGCCCGAAGGGCGCCCCCAGCAAGGTAAGCTAAAGACATAAAAAAGGATACATGCCACAGGGACGGACCCACGTGGCCTGGGAATGATGCAGCCCGAGGGGCGCTCCCAGCTAAATGAACTTGGAAAATGCCACCTGGTTCTGTTGATGAAGGAGAGTTGGGGCAGCTGAAGGTACGCGGCGAAGCGGTCGCTCCTCATGAGCCACCGGGGTCCTGAGCCTCGGGAGGCTCTGGGGGTCCAGGTGGTTCCTTGAGGACCGTCTCCATCTCCTTCAGGACGGCCTGGTGCCTGGCCTCCTGAGCCGCCAGGGTGCGCTGCAAGTTGCGCTGGTAGACAAACGACACGCTCGGCAGGCCAAAAGGCATGCGAACGCAGCTGTGCGGTGGACCCTCGTAGCGTCCCACGCGTGAAGGCCAGAAGAGCTCCTGAGATGTGGCCCTTTGAGCCCTGGGACGTCGATGCAGACCTGCAGCCCGGCATCCTCGCCTGGATGGGGGCTGCGCCTCGTGAGAGGCGATCGCCGCGCATGGCCCTTGCGTCTTGCAGTTCCTGAGCGGTCTTGGTGATGAACTCCAGAGCGGTGGGCACTCCTCGCCCTGTGTTCCCCTGAGGGAAACGTGCCGTGAAGCATGCCTCCAAGTGGTGCCCAAGCGCCTCCCTCGTGATGTTGGCAAAGTTTGAAGCCCTCCAGAAGAGAGCCCCCGAGCCCTGCCCGAGGAGGGCGCCGGGCGCGCCTTCCTATGCGATGAAGGGAAGCGCCCCTGGCGCGCGTGCTGACCCTGACGAGGCACCGCTTTCCTGAGTCCCCACGCGGTGTTGCTGCTTCTTCTTCTTGGGGATGGCCTCAGGAGGGCCCTCGCCCTTGCTGTCGGGGTTGTCGATTGCTGCGGCTTGGAAGGCACGCTCGAGGGAGCACACCGCATCTCTTTCCTCGCACGGGACCGTGATGATTCCCCCGCGTCCTGGCATCTTGAGGACATTGTAGCTGTGATGAGTCACTGCCATGAACTTGGCCAGGGCTGGATACTCGAGGATGGCATTGTACGGCAGGCGGATGTGCACGACGTCGAAGTCGATGAGCTCGGTGCGGTAGTTCTTGCATTCTCCGAAGGTGACAGGGAGGCGGACCTGCCCTATCGGTGTGGTGGAGCCGTCGGTCACTCCTGAGAAAGGCTTGGTAGGCTGAAGCTGGTCATATGGCACCTGGAGGTTGTCGAACGTGTCGACGGATAGGACGTTGAGCCCTGCGCCACCGTCGATGAGAATCTTGGTAACTTGCACGTTGCTGATGACTGGTGAACAAAGCATGGGAGGGCGCAAGCGGTAGCTGCGCACTTGAGCTAATCTGCCGAATTGAACGTGATGGGGCATTGGGACCATCTGAGCGGGCGCGTGGCCTCGAGCTTGGGGAGGACTGCATTCACTTCACGAGAAAATTGTTTGAAGATACACTGTGAGGCTGGGGCTTGAGCTCCACCCAAGTTGCAGGCGATAGCACGCGGCTCCTAGAAGCCCCCAGCCCCCTTGTCTTGATGGTGGTCGTCATTCCTTCTTGGCGGTGGCGGTAGTGGGGGAAGACCGGTGTTGCCCTGGGGGCGATCCTCACGAGGCTGGTCCCTCCAGGCGCCCTCGCGAGGCTGATCCTGCCAGCGGTCCTCACGAGGTCGGTCGCGCCACTCCTGGCACGGGCCACGGTCGTCCCAGCGTCCGCCACCACGTCCTCCTCCCCGGCCGTAGCCCCGGTCGTTGCGCTCGGGGCGTCGACCGAAGCGTCCTTCTCGAATGGCTCTGAGCTCTTGACAGTCGTTGGTGTTGTGGGTGTGCAGCTTGTGGAAGGCGCAGAACGGTCGGCTGCTCTTGGATGACTCGGGTTGGTCTCTGCCGCGCTTGGTGTCTGGTTCCACTACGAGCACGGCTGCTCCCTTGTGCTTCACGTCCTTGGCCTTGGCTTTCTTCTCCTTTGTCTCCGCAGCCGGGAGCTCAAGGAGGGAGATGCGCCCTTCCTCAGCTCTTGCGCACTTGGTCGCCAGGTTGAACAGCTCCTGAGATGTGCACAGCTCCTCGTGGATAGCGAGCTCCTCCTTCATCTTGACGTCACGGACGCCATCAGAGAACGCAGAGACGATGGCCTCGTCCGTCACCTTGGGGATCTTGAGCCGGACGTTGTTGAAGCGCTGGATGTACTTCTGGAGGGTCTCTCCTGGTTGTTGCCTGACACGACGCATGTCTCCCGCGGCCAGTGGGCGATCACGAGTGCCCTGGAAGTTGGCAATGAAGCGGTCGCGCATCTCGTCCCAGCAGGAGATCGAGCCTGGTGGCAGGTTGAGGATCCAGGAGTGGGCACCATCCTTGAGAGCCATGGAAAACCAATTTGCCATGACCTTCTCGTCGCCGTTGGCCGCCTCGATGCTCAGCTCGTAGAGCTGCAGGAACTCCGCGGGGTCGGGGGTGCCGTCGTAGCAAGGAGGCAGATCCAGCTTGAACTTGCCCGACCAAGCGACGCTACGCAGCTCAGGGGTGACGGCGCGGCAGCCGGCTGTGGTCGCCGGGGCCCGCCTTGGAGGCGGAGCTTGGTCTTGACGCTCACGTGCCGCCACAGCAAGCGGCGTGGGGCCCTGCCATGGCAGACGATCCTGGCGTGGCGGGGCGAGGAGTGACGGAGCGTTCTCTTGCAACCGAGGAACTTCTTGGCAGCTTCTTTCTTCACGCGCGGGCGCCAGACGTGGTGTGTCGCGCCGTGGAGGTGCACGCCTTGGCGCCAGGGCGCCGTCTTGGGGCAGATGTGGCGGAGGTGCTCCGTGAGCTACGTCACCTGTAGTTGGCAGAGGGCGAGGTGGAGAGAGGGACGGCGCAGGGGAGCCCCCTGCAGCGTGGACAAGCTCGGCGATGCGGTCGAGCCAGTCCTCGTAGAGGTCGTCCACCGGGCGGTAGCGCAGGAGCTCGTGCGCCATGAGGAGCGCGGCCCGCGCGTCCATGGGAGCACGACGTGCATGGGACGACGAACCGACTGGGGTCAGCGATGGAGTGGCGGTGCGGTCGTCCCGCCGCACCGAGGGGTGCAGCGGGGATTCTTGCTGCTCGTTCCCCGCCGGGCCGGTGGCGGCGTTGGCGGCAGGCGATGGAGAATGGAGAGGTGGGCCGCTGATGGGAGCCGTCTGAGCGACGCGGGTGGCAAGGGCAGCCCGGCGCTCAGCACGAGCACTGCAAGCGTCCGCCATGGAGACGACCGAGCGATGGGGCGCAGATCGACGGAAGGGAGGCTACGGCGCAACCCTACCCGGCACGCCAAATGTCGGATCACGGGTTCCGGCAAAACCCTTAAGGTTCGAACTCTGGGGTGCGCGCGAAGTTCTCTCCCGCCTACCGATCCGCGTCCTAACTAGCTAAGATCTCAAGAACGAGCTCGACGAACTCACAATCACAAAGACACGAGGTATATACTTGTTCGGGCCACCGTTGTGGTGTAATACCCTACTCCAGTGTGGTGCTGGTGGATTGCCTCTTGGGCTAATGATGAACAGTACAAGGGGAAGAACAGCCTCCTGAGGTTGAGGTGTTCTTGTGCTTGGTGTGTGGCTAAGGATCAGGCGAGATGCCCCTGGATCAGATGCCTCTACTGTGGTGGCTAGTTCTACTTATATAGGCCCTGGTCCTCTTCCCAAATATTGAGCGGGAAGGGAGCCAACAACGGCCAATTTGGAAGGGGACAACTAGTACAACTTATCCTGACAAAAGCGGTCTTCGCCTGCAAAAGGCTTTGGCGGTGACGCCGCCTTGGGCTCCATGGTGACCTCCGTCTTGCCCTGCTGGTCTTGGTATCGTTGCACCGATATGAAAACCTTTGCTTGATGCCTCGGTACTCCGCGCCTGCGCCCGCTCCCTTAGCACCAAAGGCGAAACCAGGACACTGCGTGGGCTGGGGCCCGCCTAGCACCAGCCTGATCTTGATCGTCATGGCTCACGTCACGAGAGCCTCGCGAGGTTTGCCCTGCCTTGATCTCTCTGCCCCTCGCGAGCCTGCGTGGTGAGGCCGCTCCTGTAACACCCCGCATGTAACTTGCCATATTTGTAACTCCGACTCTTGCCATTTTCGGCTATGTGTTATGATTTTCCCTCCGTTGTCGGGTTTTTGTTTTTCGTTTTGTTTTTTGTTCATGTCATGCATTTCATATCATGTCATCATGCGCATTGCATTTGCATACGCGTTCGTCTCATGCATCCGAGGATTTTCCCCGTTGTCCGTTTTGCAATCCGGCGCTCCTATCTCCTCCGGCGCATCCCTCTTGTTTTCTTTCGTGAGCGGGTGTCAAACTTTCTCGGACTGCACCGAGGCTTGTCAAGTGGCCTTATTATACCACCCGGAGATCACCGGTCAAGTTTCGTTCCATTTGGAAGTCATTTGGTACTCCATCGGTTAACCGGGCATCCGCAAAGTCCATTTGAGTGTCCAGCAAAAACCCCCTCAAAAACCAGCCCAAAACCCACCAAACTCTCTTCCATGCTCTAGGTCGTTCGATCACGATCGTGTGGGCGAAAACCGCACCTCATTTGGAGCCTCCTAGCTCCCTCTACCTATAAATATGTGAGCATCCCGAAATAACATTCGCAGTCCCCGAAACCCTAAAAATCTCCTCTCCGCGGGCGGACACGTCCAGCGCCACCGGACGAAATCGCCACCGCGCCCGCAGCCAATCCGGGGCCGCCACGTGTCCCGCCGCCGCCCGTACCGCGCCGGCCCGTCGGGGCCCGACCGCGGCCCTCCCGGCCCGCAGCTCCACCGCCCGATGCCCGCGCCCTCCCGCAGCTCGCCCCGCCGCCCGCCGGTCGCGCCGCCCGCCGGCTCCCTCGCCGCCGTGCTCGCCGGCCGGCCCCGCCGTCCTCGCCCCGCTGCCGGACCTCGCCGCCGTCGCCGCACCGCACCGCCGCCGCCGCGTCCTCCTCCTCCCGCCGGCCCGCCGTCTCCTTCCTCCGGCGAGTTCAGGAGTATTGCCATAACTTGTATAACGGATGCTTTTCGAAGGTTGAGGTAAACGATTTCCGCAGTTTTCTGGGTTATGTGTTGACGGATGGATACAGCTGGATCTAGGGATTGCTAGTTTGGGTGATATATTTTGTGTCCCCTGTATCCCCAACACCAGATTGCATAACCAGAAAGTTTCGGGAGTTTATAAGTGGGAATTCAAGTAGCCTTAGGATATCTTTCCGACAGACGCATGATATGAGATTGGGGTTCGACGTCTAGTGGTCCGCCTGTACACGGTTGGTTTTACAGTGGTCTCGTAGTGTCTTAAAGAGTCCATGGCTATGCCGACTCGGGGACGCTTTGTATGTCATGTGCACAGCCTTGTACATGATGGTGTTGTACGATTGAGCCCGTGTGGGCCCCACCACGAAAACTTCGGACGAAACCTCTATCATATGTTTGTTCCGGCTTATTCTGCAAGCTAATACTTTGTTTTGTATTGTATTGTGATATTCGAGTTGCTTCGAAGTCATATGTTGATTCCATATCTTTTTCTAAGTGGCTTCTCAACTTATGGAAGTGTGATGATTTACTACGGAATTCATTCGTTCATCTTCGTTCGAATGTTTATTGTGAAGACTATATGTTGCAATTTCTATCCGTTGATTCTACTTATCTAATTGTCTATCAAGATGCTAACGGATGTCACCCTCTTCAGGATGGCTCCGCCAACGCGTCAGAATCCGGATCGCAATGAAGGGAGTCAAGCGAACCCTCCGCCACCACCTCCACCTCCGGAGGCATGGCAAGCTATCATGGCAGCCACCAACGCCAATGCTCAGATGATTCTGCAACTCTTGCAAGAACGTACTCAAGGGCAAGGCAATCAAGGCAATCAAGGTCAAGGCAACAATCAGTTTCACTTCGCTACACTCAACCAGTTTCTCGCAAATCAGCCCAAGTCTTTCAGCTACTGTGCCGAGGCCACGGATGCCGATGATTGGCTTGTGGACATCAACAAGCATTTTGAATGTAGCAATGTCAGGCCTGAGGACTATGTCAAGTTCGCTTCTTTCCAGCTCAAGGACCAAGCTATTGATTGGTATCAACAATACAAAGATTCATGAGGAGGTCGTGTGATCACTTGGACTGACTTCTGTCGGGACTTCAAAGCGCACCACATTCCACAAAGTGTTGTCGAGAGCAAGCGTGAGGAGTTCCGCAATCTCAAGCAAGGCAACATGTCTGTGTATCAATACAACATCCAGTTTCAGAAACTTGCTTGCTTCGCTAAACAAGACGTTCCTGATGAAAAGAGCATGATCTATCACTTCAGAGGTGGCCTTAAAGAGGATCTGCAGTTAGCTCTCGTTCTTGTTGAGCCTACTCAGTTTGATCAATTCTATAATATGGCACTGAAGCAAGAGGCTGCTCAGCTCAAGTGTGAGGCTTCTAAGAAGAGAGTCAGAGACGCAGTTCAGTCTTCTTCTTCCTCACTTGTGACAGCTAAGCAACAGAAGTTCTGGTTGCCTCCTCCTCCTCCGTTTCGTCAGCCTTACCAGCAGAAGAACAAAGGTGGGCATGGTTCTTTCAACTCTTCCAACTCTGGCTATCAGAACAAGTCTCAGAATCAAGCTCCAAAGTCCAATGCTCCTTATCACCGTCCACTCTCAGAGGTGACTTGCAACAAATGTCAGCAGAAAGGTCACTATGCTAACAAGTGCTTCAACCAGAGGCGCCTTCCTCCTCCTCCTCCTGTCAGATCTTCCAGCAATGTAGTGGTCAAGCATAATCCAAAGTCTGCAAAGGTGAACATGATGAATGCAGCTCAAGCGGAGGAATCTACTGATGTGATAATGGGTAATCTTCCTGTTAATGATATTCCTGCAAAAGTTCTTTTTTATACTGGTGCATCTCTTTCTTTCATTTCAAGACCTTTTGTTGCCAAGCATGAATTTGTGACGGAAAAGATCCCTATCCCATTGAAGGTTGTGTCTCCGGGCAAGCAAATGACATCTAATAATTGTGTCCCGGATGTTTCCATCAAGATGGGCGACTATAAATTTCTGTCTAAACCAGTTGTTCTTGGTGACTCGGATATTGATCTAATTCTCGGGATGGACTGGCTTTCTAAGCACAAGGCTCAACTCGATTGTGCTGCCAGGGAAATTCAATTGACACACTCGTCTGAGGATGTGATTGTTTATGCCGCTCGTGATGAAACCATTCGGTTTTTCTCTCTCAATGAGAAGGGCGAATTGAATGCCATCTCTCAAATTCCAGTCGTTTGTGAGTATCAAGATGTCTTTCCAGAAGAGCTTCCGGGTATGCCTCCTCACCGGCCAGTCGAGTTCGTTATCGAACTAGAGCCTGGCACTGAACCCGTTTGCAAGCGTCCATACAAGCTTGGACCCAACGAGCTGAAGGAATTGAAGAAACAGCTTGATGAACAAGAGCGTCTGGGTTTGATCAGACCGAGTTCCTCTCCATGGGGTTGTGGTGTTCTTTTTGTCAAGAAGAAGGATGGCACGGACCGACTTTGTGTCGACTACCGTCCATTGAACAAGAAGACAATCAAGAACAAGTACCCACTTCCCAACATCAATGAGCTATTTGAGCAACTCAAAGGTGCTAAAGTATTCTCCAAGCTTGACCTTCGTATGGGTTATCATCAGATTCGCATTCGTGAAGAAGATATTCCTAAGACAGCATTCAGAACAAGCTTTGGTTCTTATGAATATACTGTCGTGTCTTTCGGCCTTGTCAATGCTCCTCGAGTTTTCTCTCGGATGATGAATTTCATCTTCAACCCCTATACCAATGAATTCGTTCTGGTGTATCTCGATGATATCTTGGTCTTCTCCAAGAATAAGCAGGATCATGCCAAACATTTGCGATTGGTGCTCGACAAGCTCAGAGAGTATCAATTCTATGCGAAGTTCTCTAAATGTGAGTTTTGGCTCGATGAAGTTCTTTTCCTTGGTCACATCATCTCTGCCAAGGGCATCGCTGTTAACCCCGAGAAGGTGTCCGCAATTGTGAATTGGGAACCTCCTCAGAATGTCAAGCAGCTCCGCAGTTTTCTTGGTCTTGCAAGCTATTGCCGAAGATTCGTTGAGAATTTCTCCAAGATTGCAAAGCCTCTTTCCAACCTCCTATAGAAGCATGTGAAGTATGTCTGGTCTCCTGAGTGTGACGTTGCTTTCAACACTCTCAAAGAGAAACTAGTCACAGCTCCTGTCTTGACTCCTTCTGGTGAATCCAAGCCGTTTGAAGTTTTCTGTGATGCTTCTCTCCAAGGTCTCGGTGCTGTGTTAATGCAAGAGAAGAAAGTTGTGGCCTATACCTCTCGCCAGTTGAAGCCCAACGAGAAGAACTACCCCACTCACGATCTTGAGTTGGCGGCAGTTGTCCATGCATTAATAACGTGGAGACATCTCTTGTTGGGAAGACAAGTGGACATTTTCACCGATCACAAGAGTCTCAAGTACATCTTCACTCAGCCCAAACTCAACCTCAGGCAGACTCGATGGGTCGAAATGATTCAAGAGTACAATACGAGTATCGAATATACTCCAGGCAAAGCAAATGTCATTGCAGATGCTTTAAGCAGGAAGACTTATTGCAACAGCTTAATCCTCAAGCCATTCCAACTGGATATTTGTGAAGCTTTCCGCAAGCTGAATCTCCAAGTTGTTCCTCAAGGCTTTCTTGCCAACCTGATAGTCTCTCCTACTTTGGAAGATCAAATTCGTGAGGCACAACTCCTTGATGCCATGGTGAAGAAGGTGAAACGTGGTATCAACAAGGGTCTTTCCAAATACAAGTGCTATCTCATTGATGACAGAGACACTTTATTCTTCGAGGACCGGATTGTGGTTCCTAAAGGTGATCTAAGGAAAGTCATAATGAACGAGGCGCACAATTCTCTCCTGTCCATTCATCCTGGAAGTACGAAGATGTACCATGACCTCAAGCAGTCGTATTGGTGGACTCGAATGAAGCGAGAGATCGCTCAATTCGTGAATGAATGTGATGTGTGTCGAAGAGTGAAAGCAGAACACCAACGACCAGCTGGTCTCCTCCAACCTCTTGCTATCCTAGAATGGAAGTTTGATCATATCGAAATGGACTTCGTGACTGGTTTTCCAAAGTCCAAGCGCGGAAATGATGCTATCTTCGTTGTCATTGACAAGCTTTCTAAAGTGGCTCATTTCCTTCCAATCAAAGAATCCATCACAGCAGCTCAGTTGGCAGAGCTTTACACCTCTAGAATTGTCTCCTTGCACGGCATTCCACAATTGATTTCTTCAGATCGTGGAAGCATCTTCACCTCTAAGTTCTGGGACTCTTTCCAGAAGGCCATGGGCACAAACATTCGCTTCAGCACAGCTTTCCATCCTCAAACTAGTGGCCAAGTCGAGCGAGTCAATCAAATTCTTGAAGATATGCTCAGGGCTTGTGTCATTTCCTTTGGCATGAAATGGGAAGATGGTCTTCCATATGCTGAATTCTCCTACAACAACAGCTTCCAAGCAAGTTCGGGCAAGGTCCCATTCGAGATTCTCTATGGCAGAAAGTGTCGTACTCCTCTCAATTGGTCAGAGACTGGTGAACGCCAACTTCTTGGCAATGACTTAATCACTGAAGCTGAAGAAATGTGTAATGTCATCCGGGATAATCTCAAAGCCGCGCAATCGCGCCAGAAGAGTTACTATGATAGTAAGCACCGTGATGTGGCTTTCGAGATCGAAGACCATGTCTACCTCCGCGTCTCTCCAATGAAAGGCACTCGTCGCTTCAGTATCAAAGGGAAGCTTGCCCCTAGATACGTGGGTCCTTTCAAGATCGTTGGCAAAAGAGGCGACCTCGCCTATCAACTTGAGCTTCCTTCCAACTTCGCGAACGTGCACGATGTGTTCCACGTGTCACAGCTCCGCAAGTGCTTCAAGACGCCTGAGCGCACTATCAACTTCGAAGAGATTGACCTCCAAGAAGATTTGTCATATCATGAGCACCCCGTTGCTATTCTTGAAGAAACTGAGCGCAAGACTCGCAACAAGTCAATCAAATTCCTGAAAGTGAAGTGGTCGCACCATTCCGACCGGGAAGCCACCTGGGAACGTGAGGACCATCTCCGTTCCGAATATCCGGAGTTCTTTCAGTCCTAGATCTCGGGACGAGATCCTCTCGTAGTGGTGGAGTGTTGTAACACCCCGCATGTAACTTGCCATATTTGTAACTCCGACTCTTGCCATTTATGGCTATGTGTTATGATTTTCCCTCCGTTGTCGGGTTTTTGTTTTTCGTTTTGTTTTTTGTTCATGTCATGCATTTCATATCATGTCATCATGTGCATTGCATTTGCATACGTGTTCGTCTCATGCATCCGAGCATTTTCCCCGTTATCCGTTTTGCAATCCGGCGCTCCTATCTCCTCCGGCGCATCCCTCTTGTTTTCTTTCGTGAGCGGGTGTCAAACTTTCTCGGACTACACCGAGGCTTGTCAAGTGGCCTTATTACACCACCCGGAGACCACCGCTCAAGTTTCGTTCCATTTGGAGGTCATTTGGTACTCCATCGGTTAACCGGGCATCCGTAAAGTCCATTTGAGTGTCCAGCAAAAACCCCCTCAAAAACCAGCCCAAAACCCACCAAACTATCTTCCATGCTCTAGGTCGTTCGATCACGATCGTGTGGGCGAAAACCGCACCTCATTTGGAGCCTCCTAGCTCCCTCTACCTATAAATATGTGAGCATCCCGAAATAACATTCGCAGTCCCCGAAACCCTAAAAATCTCCTCTCCGCGGGCGGACGCGTCCAGTGCCGCCGGACGAAATGGCCACCGCGCCCGCAGCCAATCCGGGGCCGCCACGTGTCCCGCCGCCGCCCGTACCGCGCCGGCCCGTCGGGGCCTGACCGCGGCCCTCCCGGCCCGCAGCTCCGCCGCCCGACGCCCGCGCCCTCCCGCAGCTCGCCCCGCCGCCCGCCGGTCGCGCCGCCCGCCGGCTCCCTCACCGCCGCCGGCGCCGCCGTGCTCGCCGGCCGGCCCCGCCGCCGGACCTCGCCGCCGCCGCCGCGTCCTCCTCCTCCCGCCGGCCCGCCGTCTCCTTCCTCCGGCGAGGGCTCCGGCCACCGTGCGCCCGAACCCTAGCCTGCCTCGATCTGGATCTGTTCGGTACTGTAGCAGGTTGACCCGAGACCCTCCCCGTTTTTCTGCTAAGTCTTGGATTTTTGATGATATTTGCCCATGTTCCTCGTTGCATAACTCCTTGCATGTAGCTCCGATTCGCGCGTGTAATATGTCAAATTGTTCGTCTCGTGATGCTCTACATTTTGTTCAATTGCACCATGTTCATTAGAGGTCATCTTGATGCCCAAATCTCTGTTCGAAGAGGGCTAGTTGCTGTTATCTGCTGGTTCTTATCAGAACTTGGAGATTTGTCATTTTTGTATCTTTAAATCTGTGCATCTTATGGGCATGAGCTTTACATGTGTTTTGAAGTATGCCATGGCATCTTTCCAAGGGTGTATGCCATGTATTTTTGTGATCTCTGTGGTGACTAGCACAAGCATGCAAAGTAGGCTCCGTAATGTTTCTGATTTCAGGGACAGTGATTTCTCTAAGTCCTTGCCTGCTGTTATTTTGTTGCCATGTATACTTGATGCTACAGAGAGATCCATGCATATTTTGGAGATTTTAAGTAAGGATGTTTTGTAGCTATAGTTGTCATTGATCCATTACGGCCCTTGTTTGCAATTATGGAGTGCCATAGCATTACTCAATCTTGCTCTACTTTTGCTATAAAATATTTCTGGCAGGTTCTTAACATGATATTCATTTTTGCCAAGCTTGTTGTAGTTGATCCATACATGCTATGTATTTTTTCTTGCCATGGTTAGCTTCATAAGCATGCCATCTTGCTGTAGGTATGCTTGGGTTGTCCTGAATTGCTCTGTAGTGAGTGCATCAAGATCACAAAGAGGACTACATATTATTATTTCTGCCATGCTCTGTTTTCTGCCAAGTCTGAAACCTGATAACGGAATTTGCTATGTTTACATGCTTTCCATCATATCTTCTGGTACTTTTTGGCTTATGGTCAGTAAGGGACTTTTGTCATATGCATTTAGTAGAACACTTCCATGTCAAGTTTTTCCATGTTAAGTTCCTGTAGCATGTTGATTTCGTGCTCTGAACATGGCTACCTGATGCTGTTTTCTGCCATGTCCAGTTTTTCACCAAGTCTGTGATCCTGTTATCTTTTGCACTTTTGCCATGCTTGTTTGAGCTTGATATGTTGTGATCTAGCCATAGTTCAGTGTTCATCTTTTATCAAGCATCTCCTGTAGATTACTGTCATATGCTTTGTTGCTACGTTGGAGTGCCGTAGCATTGTTACTTGTTACATTTTAAGTGCTATCATGCTGTTAATCGCAGATTCGCGTCATTCTTGTTTTGCTTGCCATTTGCAAACCGTGCATCCGTTTCCGGTGATCTTTATATCGATTTCGACCGAAATCATCTCATCTTTCCAGTGGCTTGCTTGGTTTGCCAAGTTGCTGCCTTGTTCATCAATTTCCTTCCGGAGCACGCATATGCACCGCATATCAGATCTTGCATATCATACATGTTTTGCATCATGTTGCTTGTGCATTCCTCGTGATTGATTGTGGTTCCGTTGCTTGTGTTCTTGTCTTGGGTAGAGCCGGGAGACGAGTTCGTGAACGAGGAACCTGTTGAGTACGCTTACGAGGATCAAGCGTTCGACAACTCTGAGAACCTTGCAGGCAAGATGACCACCCCTCGAAATCACTTCTATCTTTGCTTTGCTAGTTGTTCGCTCTATTGCCATGCTGCACTACCTATTACTTGCTATATCATGTCTCCCATTTGCCATGTCAGCCCCTAACCATCCTTTCCTAGCAAACCATTGTTTGGCTATGTTACCGCTTTTGCTCAGCCCCTCTTATAGCGTTGCTAGTTGCAGGTGAAGTTGAAGTTGGTTCCATGTTGGAACATGGATATGTTGGGACATCACAATATCTCTTATTTAATTAATGCATCTATATATTTGGTAAAGGGTGGAAGGCTCGGCCTTATGCCTGGTGTTTTGTTCCACTCTTGCCGCCCTAGTTACTGATATACCGGGATTATGTTCCTTGAGTTTGCGTTCCTTACGCGGTCGGGTGATTTATGGGACCCCCTTGACAGTTCGCCTTGAATAAAACTCCTCCAGCAAGGCCCAACTTTGGTTTTACCATTTGCCGCCTAAGCTTTTTTCCCCCGGGTTTTCGCGAGCCCGAGGGTCATCTTTATTTAAACCCCCGGGCCAGTGTTCCTCTGAGTGCTGGTCCAAACTAGAGCCACTTGCAGCGCCACCTTGGGGAAACTCGAGGATTGGTTTTAGCTGTACGTAGTGTTCATCCGGTGTGCCCTGAGAACGAGATATGTGCAGCTCCTATCGGGATTTGTCGGCACATTCGGGCGGCTTTGCTGGTCTTGTTTTACCATTCTCGAAATGTCTTGTAAACCGGGATTCCGAGACTGATCGGGTCTTTCCGGGAGAAGGTTAATCCTTCGTTGACCGTGAGAGCTTATGATGGGCTAAGTTGGGACACCCCTGCAGGGTATTATCTTTCGAAAGCCGTGCCCGCGGTTATGAGGCAGATGGGAATTTGTTAATGTCCGGTTGTAGAGAACTTGTCACTTGACCCAATTAAAATACATCAACTGCGTGTGTAGCCGTGATGGTCTCTTCTCGGTGGAGTCCGGGAAGTGAACACGGTCTGAGTTATGTATGACGTAAGTAGGTGTTCAGGATCACTTCTTGGTCATTGCTAGAAGACGACCGTTTCATTGCTTCTCTTCTCGCTCTCTTTTGCGTATGTTAGCCACCATATATGCTTATTGCCGCTGCAGCTCCACCTCATTACACCATCCTTTCCTATAAGCTTAAATAGTCTTGATCTCGCGGGTGTGAGATTGCTGAGTCCCCGTGACTCACAGATTCTACCAAAACAGTTGCAGGTGCCGACGATGCCAGTACAGACGATGGGGTCGATCTCAAGTGGGAGCTCGACGAGGAACGTGGTCGTTACTATGTGTCTTTTCCTGATGATCAGTAGTGGTGCCCAGTTGGGACGATCGGGGATCTAGCATTTGGGGTTGTCTTATTTTCATCTGGATTTTGACCGTAGTCGGTCTATATGTTTGTATTTTGGATGATGTTTGAATAATATTTATGTATTGTGTGAAGTGGCGATTGTAAGCCAACTCTTTATCCCATTCTTGTTCATTACATGGGATTGTGTGAAGATGACCCTTCTTGCGACAAAACCACTATGCGGTTATGCCTCTAAGTCGTGCCTCAACACGTGGGAGATATAGCCGCATCGTGGGCGTTACAGCTCCTGAGGAGGTCTTGTGTCGTCCGCCTCGCGAGGCGTGGCCCCTCGCGAGGGTCTTGAATGCCTTGTTGGTGAAGATGGGTCATACAGGCCTGCTAGCACAGCCACCCCGTGGGCCACAGGCAGGCAAGTCTGGGGACCCCCGTTCCTAGAACACCGACAGATGCGCCGCCGCCGCGCACGACACAGGGAGAAAAACGACCGGTGAAGGGGAGCGGGGCGAGCTTCGGAGGCCGGAAGGAGAGGGCGGCCAGAGGAGGGCGGCGGAGGCCGGAGCGAGAGGGCGGCCGAAGGAGAGAGAGGGCAAGCGGCGGAGCGGCGCTTGGGCGGGCGGCCCGATGGGGAACAGAGTGGAGTCGTGCAGGGGGGGAGGAAGCGATCTGGTGCGGGTAGGGAAGATTTTTTTAGTTCTCTTTTAGTGGGCCCGAGGAGAACTAACCCAATTAGAACCTCTCCACCAGGCTAGTTTTTTTAGCTGGGTTAGAGCAAACTAGCTCAAACTAACCCCTCCTATTTGGATACTTTGAGGCTATTTCAACCCAAACTAGCTCTAACTCAGGGATCCAAACAGTCTGGACCGTAGCACATTGTTTTTTATGGCCATATCACCACATTGTTTTCTACTGCTGGTTCACTGGGCTGCCGTGGTTCGCACTGCTAGTTCATTGGGTTGCCGTGGTTCGCACTCCTCCGACGTGAGTAGTAGTACTAGTACTTCGCCGACATGTGAGAGAGCCAGCATCCGGGTCGACGTGTCATGCACCAGATTAGAGTGCGGAACGGAAGGGGGGCATCACCCCGGTCGTAGCGCCAGTAATTCATGACTATAGTGAGTAGTCATATCACAAGTCTTTCCAGCAGTAACGCATCGTCAAATCACACAGCCCGACCTTTCTAGCAGTAAGTAAGTTGAATTCGCTACTCCCTCGTCCT
This sequence comes from Triticum aestivum, assembly GCF_018294505.1. NCBI lineage: Eukaryota > Viridiplantae > Streptophyta > Magnoliopsida > Poales > Poaceae > Triticum > Triticum aestivum. The sequence goes on from NC_057805.1 coordinate 226,306,287, forward strand.
CCTCGCCTCTCTGTCAAACCGCCTACGTGAAAACTGCCGCGCGTACTGCCCGGGAAAAGCCCCACCCTCAACTTTTAACTACGCGAAAATAGTTCGAGCTTGTTCGTTCTATATAAATACTACTCCCTCCGTTCCTAAATATAAGTCTTCCTAGAGATCTCACTAAGGACTACATATGGAGCAAAATGAGTGAATCTACACTCTATAATGTGTCTATATACATCTGAATGTAGTCCGCAATGAAATCTCTAAAAAGACTTACATTTAGGAATGGAGGGAGTAGTACTGTATGTTTATTCACCTGTATGAATGCAGGGCCGGGGAGCACAAGTGAACAATACTACTACTAGTAAGTAGGAGTCATACAGTTAGTCACCTTAAATAGAGAGTTTCTTTTCGTTAATGCCACATACACAAATTGAAACGCTTGTTGTGGAGAGAAAAAGATAATCACACCACTATATATGTACGCAGGGGCCTGAGCGCTTGCTTTAGTAGGATTGCTCTCTTCATTCCCTCATCCTCTTCAGATCTAAACAAGACAACGGTAGCGACATTTTCTCTCTGCTCACCGCTGGTCACAGACCCAGCCGGATCCCTTCGGCCGGTGTGTGTACAGGACTAAGGTGCATCGTTCACGCTGTCAACGCCGGCAAGGGAGGAAACCCACAGCTGCCGGCGGGGACTGATCCTCTGCCCGTGCCGTTCTCTCCGACACAGCGCTGGCTCGGGAGGTCCTCTGACCCTTCTTCCTCCCTGCCGTATTGTGCAGAGATCCGACCTGCCACCGCCGACATCCCGACGACCCTCAGGTATAAGTTCTTCGAAAGTGGCCTTGCTCTACAGCCCTAGCTCCCCGCGTGTCTGCATGTGCATCTTTTTCTACTTCCATCGGCTCTTCCAAATCCACCTAAATTTTTAGTATTATTAGAGGTAAAGCTACTTCATGCATTCGAATCTAGGACTTGGTTCAAACAACGAAGAAAGGCGGGAAAGTCGTAGCATGAATCTAGGACTTGATTCAAAGAGGGAATAAGGGGGAAAGTAGTAGAGACCGGATACCCAACTGGTCTCTTGGTTGAGAAGGGAAATAATGGGAAAATGTAGTACAAACTGGATAAGGAACAAATCAATTATTGGTTGAAAAAAGGATAGAAAGTGGCGGCTAGTGGACAAGTCAACAGAGTATGTCCAGGATTAGATTTGCTGCCCTCACATAGTAAAAGGTCTCCAGTATTATATTTGCTACCCTCGCATAGTAAAAGGTCTCCAGGATTAGATTTGCTACCCTCACATAGTAAAAGGTCTCCAGGATTAGATTTGCTGCCCTCACAGAGCATGAACAAACTTGGCATCACCACTTTATGCCTCCTTGTAGGTACATTGTGCTGATGCGTCCACTTTCGCATGTCCTTATACCAACTTTTTGCTATTGTTAATGTAAGGGCACATGTAAAATGAAGCGGTCACACTATTACCTTAAGGACATGTTGATGAGGACACCACAACCATCGACAAGTCTCCAACAATTATAGGTCCAATCACAAGAAGTCGCGCCAAATAAATAAGTGACCAGGTGAACGCTAACTTAAGTTTACCTTGTAACCTTGATGACACAACTATGCTTTCATCCCCATTGTTGTTGGTTGAAACTTAGGTATCACATGGAAGAAATCCAACAACCTATGAGCTCTTGAAGCAACCGGTCTGAAGGAACAAGTTTGGAGAAAACAAGTTTCAAGTGAAGCTGATGCTGTCAGTTTTTACCTCTGATGTTTCGTTGTGCCACACCCATGTGGTGGAGATAAGGGGCCATAGGGGTACATCAACATAAGCTAAATCAAGTTATCTTTCCAATGCAAAAAACCTCACATCATTTGGAGTTGTGAGTCAGAAGTACTAGTCATTCTCGTGGAAGGTGTCCAGGTTGTCAAGGCTTCGTGAATTTCCGAGGAGCACTGCAACAACTCCCAAAGTTGACTGCTTATTCACCCAACGAGGCCATGCAAACCTGCTTACTTTTGAAACCATTTTCACACCTAGCCAAGGGGGGTTGTCCCTGCTATAAAACCCCATCTCCCCCATCCTCTAGAAAACCTTTGTCAAACCATTCAGCTACAAGCTTATGCAGCAAGACTGCTAGAGAGATCCGAGAGATCTTGCTACCTTTGCTCTTGTGAGTTCATTCGGATTCGTGAGAAGGAGCCTCTGGTTCCCCCTAGTTCATGCTCTACGATTCCGGCTGTTTTATGTGGATTAGTCCCGGTTTGTGGTTCCGTGATTGTTCGGACAGCGGGTTGGAGTTCTTGTAGGTTCGGTCAGCCATCCCCAACGTACGGGTTGCATCCAACCTTGGAAGGTACAAAGCTAGTTATCCTGGCTGCTTGCAGCTAGTTATCCCTTCCGATTCGATCCTACGACGTGAAGATCGGGCCACCCTCGGGTGTGAACTCCATCGGGTTCCCACCTATCATCTGGCATCAGAGCTTTCGTTGACATCTGTTATATGAGTTTATCTTGCTATCATCCCTTTATATCAAGTGTTTTTCATGCTATATTTTCTGTCCCAAAAGTCCAAAGCCCCACCAAAAATAAATCCAAGCCTTGTTGGTGATGTGATCTTGTTGTTGCATACCTTGCATGTTCTTCATCTTTGAGATATGCACCAAGTTCATCTTGATAGTTGCTTCCAGAATTGGTTGTTGTGCTTTGGAAAAGGAGAGAAAAGATTGGCAAAAAAAGAATCAAAGAGAGAAAAAAGTGGCAAAATAATTAAAGAGAGAAAGAAAAAAAAGTCAAGAGACAAAAGGAAAGTGTTGTGTAAGATCCAAAAGTTTCAGCTTGATAGAAAAATTTCAGAAGCTTGTGTGTTGTGTTTTTCAATCTTGGTGCAAAGGTGCAGCAGATCCATCCACATATTTTTCTTGGTTTGCATCAACTTGATTTCAGCACAAGCCCCCTTTTTGTTTACCCCACCGAGCTCCACCAAAACCGAAGCTAGTTCTTTGATCCATGTCTTTCAATCGCTTTAACACATCCGGGAGAAGCACAATCTGATGTGAACTCATAAGAACTTTGGTGAGTAAGAGGTGAGGTTGTGTGATTCCACAAAATTATCCTATTCCACTTTTGGCCTTACTAACATGGCAGGATTTAGATCGAGTGTTCATGGAGAAAACCATGGGGAAGAAGATGCCCCGGTCACACGTGCTGACTTTCAGGAATTACAGGGCATTGTTCGAGATCTTGGAAGGATGTTTCACGAGCGACCTCCAGCAGGTGGCGATAGGATTCGACACCGACAACACCCTATTGACCCACTTGAGGAAGTTGGGGATGAGAATTCCGTGCATGCTGCTGTTGACGGTGCCTTGGAGGATGATAACAACAGCTATGGTGGACATGTGGCTGCTGCTCGTGGGCGTGGTGCTGCTGCTCATGGAGGGCAGCGAGGAGGACAACTCCGAGGGCGAGGCCATGGTCCTCGTGGGCACTACTATGACCCTCATGAGCGTGTTGCTCGTGGTCATGGAGATGATTATGATGGTGTCCCATACTATCGTGCTACTGAAGATGGGCGTCATGCAGAACATCGTGACTGAGTTGGTCGAGATGACATAGCAAGAATCAAGTTGCACGTCCCCAAGTTCACAGGAAGGGAAGACCCCGATGCATATTTCGATAGGGAAGAGCAGTGTGATCAAATTTTTTGTATCCATAACCTTGCTGATCCAAAGAGAGTAAACCTTGCTTGTGTTGAGTTTTCTGGTTATGCACTCTCTTGGTGGAATCAACTACAAGAAAATCAGCTGCTGCTAGGCCGTGACCACATTGACACTTGGGAAGAGATGAAACAAGCCATGAGGCAAAGGTTTGTTCCTTCACAATATCAAAGAGATCTCCGAAACAGATTGCAATGCCTCAGCCAAGGTACGCGCATGGTGGATGAGTACTATAAAGAGATGGAACTACTGCTCATTCATGCTCATATTCATGAAGACGAGGAGTCAAAGATGGTAGGATTTCTGCATGGTCTCAACACTGAAATTTCTGATTTTGTGGAGATGCTTCCCTATAACATTCTACAAGATATTCTAAAGCAAGCAAAGCGCACAGAGAGGAAGGTGCAGCAGAGTGGTCATGGACGGATATCTCATAGCTGCACCACCACACCATGGCAAAGGTCGCAGCCAAGTGCCTCTCATGGTGGTTCTCAGTTTCAGCATACTTCACACCCTACCGCCACCCGGCGAACAGCGGCTTCATCGACATCATCACCGGCTCCTAGGAATGTTGACAAGCGTGCTCCTTCTGCTGCTGGAAGTACTTCTAACCCCATGGATGTACCATCATCTCGAAGCCGAGATATTGAGTGTTGGAAGTGCAAAGGGCATGGTCACATTTCTTCTGAATATCAAAACAAAAGAGTTACCTTTGTGAATGAACAAGGTGAATGGGAATCTGAGAGTGAGCGTGAAGATAATGGAGCATCGGATGATCATGAGGATGAAGAGGGCGAGAAGAGTGGTTGTGATATTCAGGCCGACATGGGAGATTGCTTTGTTTCCCATCGTGTTCTTAGTGTTAATGCAGCTAGAGAAGAGAAAGGGCAGCGACATAATATATTTCACACCCGTGGCACCATCAAGGACAAGGTTTGCAGAATTATTGTTGACAATGGCAGCTGCAACAACATTGCAAGTTCAGATTTGATAGAGAAATTGGGACTGAAACAAAGAAGGCACCCAAGTCCATATAAGATGCAATGGCTCAATGATTGTGGTACACTTCAAGTAAGCAACATAGTCACCGTTCAGTTTTCCATTGGGAAGTATCGAGATCAAGTGGAATGTGATGTGGTGTGCAAGCATGCCAATTGTTGTTGGGAAGACCTTGGTTGTATGATCGTGATGTGCAAATCAGTGGCCGTACTAATCGTCTCTCGTTCCAATACGAGGGAGAGCACATATCTTTACTCCCTTTGACACCCGAAGAAATATTGATGGATTATCTGAAAAGGAAAGAGAGAGTGAGTGAGAAACACTTGAGTGTCATCCACCAACATAGTGAGCGAGAGAATCCAAAGCCAAACAAAACCCCACAGCTTAAATTGACCAAGACATGGGAAAACGGGGATTAGTTATGATGGCTGGGAAAAGGGATATGAGAGAGTTGAGAGAACCCAATTCTGTGTTCTTTGTACTTTTGTACAAGGACAACTTACTTTCTACTAACGAATTATCCTCTACCACTCCTATTGTTGTTGCTGAAATTTTGCAGGGGTATGAAGATGTGTTCCCCGAGGAGATACCACCAAGGCTGCCACCACAAAGAGGCACTGAACACCAAAATGATTTGGTTCCAGGAGCCTCATTGCCGAACCGACCACCATACCGCACAAATCCGGAGGAAACCAAGGAGATTTAGCGACAAGTTGAAGGTCTACTAAACAAAGGTTATGTAAGGGAAAGTCTCTCTCCTTGTTCTGTACCCGTTCTTTTAGTACCCAAAAAACATGGATCTTCTCGAATGTGTTGTGATTGTAGGCCTATTAACAACATCACCGTGAGGTATAAGCACCCCATACCTGTGCTTGATGAACTTAGTGGCGCCACCATCTTTTCTAAAATTGACTTGCGAAGTGGCTACCACCAAATTAGAATGGGAGAGGGTGATGAATGGAAAACTGCTTTCAAAAGAAAATTTGGTTTGTATGAGTGGTTAGTTATGCCGTTTGGATTGACAAATGCACCTAATACCTTCATGAGATTAATGAATCATGTGCTTAGAATGTTCATTGGCAAGTTTGTGGTTGTTTACTTTGATGACATCCTGATTTATAGCAAAACTTTGGATGAACATGTTGAACACATCTGGTGTGTGCTTGCTGTCCTAAGAGAGGAGAAATTATATGCTAACAAGGAAAAGTGCACATTTTGCATAGAAAAAGTTGTGTTTCTCTACTTTGTTGTTTCAGGTCAAGGTGTGGAGGTAGATGAGGAGAAGGCCAAGGCCATCCGTGAGTGGATGCCTCCACAAAATGTAAGCCAAGTATGAAGCTTTCTGGGCCTTGCTGGTTTCTACCGTCAGTTTGTGAAGGACTTCAGCACCATTGCTGCCTCAATGAATGAGCTAACCAAGAAAGATGTTCCCTTCAAGTGGGCAAACGCACAAGAGAAGGCCTTCCGGGAGCTGAAAGAAAAATTGACATCTGCACCATTGCTTGCGCTACCCAACTTTGGTAAGACTTTTGAAATTGAATGTGATACAAGTGGTGTTGGTATTGGAGGCGTACTAATGCAAGAAGGTAGGCCTATTGCATATTTTAGTGAGAAGCTAAGTGGTCCAACTCTAAATTACCCAGTTTATGACAAAGAATTATATGCACTTGTGAGATCTTTGGAAACATGGCAACATTATTTGTGGCCTAAAGAATTTGTGATACATTTCGACCATGAATCTTTAAAGCACCTTAGGGGTCAACAGAACTGAATCATAGACATGCAAAATGGAGTGAATTCATAGAATCTTTTCCCTATATTGTCAAGTACAAGAAAGGAAAAGATAATGTTGTTGCCGATGCTTTGTCTAGACGCCATATTTTACTCTCACAACTTGATACTAAAATTCTTGGGTTACAAAGCATCAATGAATTGTATGCCAATGACCCATATTTTGTTGATCCACACTCAAAGTGTAGTGAGGGGAAAGGTTGGGAAAAGTTTCACTTGCATGATGGATTCTTGTTTTGAGCTAACAAATTGTGCATCCCAGATTGCTCTGTTCGTCTATTGCTTTTGCAGGAGGCTTATGCTAGTAGTCTCATGGGACATTTTGGAGCAAAGAAAACTGAGAGTGTGTTGATCGACCATTTCTTTTGGCCAAGGATGAGGCGTGATGTTGAGCGCTACGTGCTACATTGTGAGATCTGCCGCAAAGCTAAGTCACGTTTAAACCCTCATGGACTTTATACGCCTTTATCAATTCCTAGTACACCTTGGCAAGATATTTCCATGGATTTTGTTCTTGGATTACCACGCACTAAGAGGGGGAGTGATTCAGTTTTTGTGGTGGTTGATAGCTTTAGCAAAATGGCTCATTTTATCTCGTGTCATAAGAGCGATGATGCTTCACACATTGCTGATTTGTTTTTCAGGGAAGTCCTGCGGCTACATGGAGTACCACGCACTATTGTTTCAGATCATGACACCAAGTTTTAGAACTATTTTTGGAAAACATTGTGGGCAAAGCTAGGAACAAAGCTTCTCTTTTCCACTACATGCCACCCACAAACGGATGGACAAACAGAAGTTGTCAACCGCACACTATCCATGATGCTGAGAGTAGTTTTAAAGAAAAAATTGAAGATGTGGGAAGAGTGTCTCCCCCGTGTGGAGTTTGCATACAACAGGGCAGTACATTCGACCACTAAATGTTGTCCTTTTGAAATTGTTTATGGTTTCAAACCTGATACTCGCATAGATCTTTTGCCTTTACCATTGCAGGAGCAAACCAATCTTGATGCAAGTAAGCGTGCTGACTTCGTGAAGAAAATTCATGAGAAGACCAAGGAAAATATTGAGAAGATGACTGAACAATATGCAAAACGAGCAAACAAGGGAAGAAAGAAGGTGTTGTTTGAAGAAGGTGATCTTGTGTGGGTACACCTGCGGAAGGATCATTTCCCGGATTAACGCAAATGCAAGTTCCAGCCACATGGAGATGGTCTATACAAAGTGCTTGCGAAGATCAATGACAATGCCTACAAGATTGACCTTCCGATGGATTATGGTGTTAGTCCAACTTTCAATGTGTCCGACCTCTCTCCATACTTTGGACCATCAGAGTCGAGGACGACTCCTTTTCAAGAGGGGGAGGATGATGAGTACACCACAACCATAGACAAGTCTCCAACAATTATAGGTCCAATCACAAGAAGTCGCACCAAACAAATAAGTGACCAGGTGAACGCTAACTTAAGTTTACCTTGTAACCTTGATGACACAACTATGCTTTCATCCCCATTGTTGTTGGTTGAACTTAGGTATCACATGGAAGAAATCCAACAACCTATGAGCTCTTGAAGCAACCGGTCTGGAGGAACAAGTTTGGAGAAAACAAGTTTCAAGTGAAGCTGATGCTGTCAGTTTTTACCTCTGATGTCTCGTTGTGCCACACCCGTGTGGTGGAGAGACGGGGCCATAGGGGTACATCAACATAAGCTAAATCAAATTATCTTTCCAATGCAAAAAGACCTCACATCATTTGGAGTTGTGAATCAAAAGTACTAGTCATTCTCGTGGAAGGTGTCCAGGCTATCAAGGCTTCGCGAATTTCCGAGGAGCTCTGCAACAACTCCCAAAGCTTATTCACCCAACGAAGCCATGCAAACCTACTTACTTTTGAAACCATTTTCACACCTAGCCAAGGGGGGTTGTCCCTGCTATAAAACCCCATCTCCCCCATCCTCTAGAAAACCTTTGTCAAACCATTCAGCTACAAGCTTATGCAGCAAGACTGCTAGAGAGATCCGAGAGATCTTGCTACCTTTGCTCTTGTGAGTTCATTTGGATTCGCGAGAAGGAGCCACTGGTTCCCCCTAGTTAGTGCTTGTCGGCGTTCTGGGAACGGGGGTCCCCAGACTTGCCTGCCTGCGGCCCACGGCGTGGCTCCACTCATGGCCCAGTACGGCCCGTCTTCACCAACAAACGCTCAAGACCCTCGCGAGGGGCCAAGCCTCGCGAGGCGGCCGACACAAGACCTCCTCGGGAGCGGCCTCACCAGGCTGGCTCGCGAGGGGCGGAGAGATCAAGGCAAGGCCAACCTCGCGAGGTTCCAATGACGTAAGCCATGAAGACCAAGACCAGGCAGGCGCCAGGCGGGCGCCAGCGCGCACAGTGTCCTCGTTTCCTCTTTGGTGCTAAGGAGGCAAGCGCGGGAGAGGAGTACTGAGGCGTCGGGCAAAGGTTTCCATATCGGTGCAACGACATAAAGACCAGCAGGACGGAGGTCACCGTGGAGCCCAAGACGGCGTCATCACCAGAGCGTTTGGCAGGCGAAGACCACCTTTAGTCAGGATAGCTTGTACTAGATGTCCCCCTTCAAATTGGCCGTTGTGGCATCCCTTCCCACTCAATATTTGGGAAGAGGACCAGGCCTCTATAAATAGGACTAGCCACCACAGTAGGAGGCAACTCATCTTGGACTGGATCCACTCCATCCTCACACCCACCAAGCACAAGAACACCTCTCCTCAGGATGCTGCTCTTCCCCTTGTATTGTTCATCCTCAGCCCAAGAGGCAATCCACCAAACCACGCTGGAGTAGGGTATTACACCACAACGGTGGCCCGAACCAGTATAAATCTCGTGTCTCTTGTGTTGCAGGTTCGTCGGGCTAAGCTTTGAGATTGGGGTGAGCCTGAGGGCGTGATTAGGTAGGGGGAAATCTTCATGCACACCCCAGTGTTCGAACCTCAAGGGTTTTGCCGGAACCCGAAATCCGACATTTGGCGGCCAGGTAGGGGTGCGCCGGAGCTTTCCTTCCGCCAGTTGATCCGCCGTGTCACATCCTAGTTAGTTCATGCATTAGAGTGTTGCATCATGTCTACATTTCACAGAAACCTGAAATGGGGATGCCAGAAACCCCCAGCACCCCCTGGAACAACTAGGGTTTACTAAAATTATTTTCAATGAACCTGAAATGCCCTCCATAAATGTTCACCACCTTTGGTCTTGGCTAAAACCTCTGCCAAAAATGGTTTCATATTTTTGGAGGCCATCTTGGATTTTTGCACAAGCCATAAGTATTTGCATTTGGGCATTTTAAATGCTATAAATATTTTCAAATGCCCAAATAATCTTGAAGGTATTTTTAGGCTGTTGGGAATAATCTCAAAGGTGCCCCAGAATATTTTCAGGATTTTTCCAAATGAAATAGTATTTTTACTATTTCAAAACACAGTACAGAAATAAATAAAAAGAGAAAAGAATAGAAGGCAGAGAAACTTACCTGGCAGCCCACCTGGCGGCCCAGCACTGTGCTGGCCCGCGCCAGTCAGCTGCCTGCTCTCGCCAGAGCAGGCAGAGAGGTGACGCCGGCGAGCGTGAGCTCGCCACGGCGCCAGCTGCTTGCCGCCCTCGCCGCGGATGCGCTGGCCGACCTCCCTCGACGCGCCCCGAGCCTCTGGACACCGTCATTCTCCCCCGTTGCCTCTCCCTCGCCTTCTCCCCACCATGGCCGACGCCGCCGCAGACACCTCACCGGAGTAACCGCGCCCACCGTCGACCTCGCGCCACTCCACCGTGTCCTACAGCACCGCCGTCGCCCACTCCTTCGAGCAAGCCGAGCCCCGAGCGCCCGGTTGCCCTGAAGCTCCGTCACCGACCTCGCCTTCGCCGCTCACCGTCGGAGATCCCCTCCGCCGTCGCCACTGCAACAGCTCGCCTCCGACCTCGCCGCCTGCTCCGTTGCAACCGCCGTGAGCATGGCCACCTTCCCATCCTCTCCTCTCTCTCTCTCGAGCTCTGTAGCTACCGCATGAAGCTCACCCATACGCGCCGCCGCACGAGCTCGTCGCCGACGAGGCTCCGGCCATCCAACGGCCGCACCACCGTAGCCATTAGCTTCACCGCAACGCCAGGAACCCGTAGCACCCTCACACGTTCCTCGCCGTGCTCTCTAGCTACGGTTTCAACCACGCCCGTACCCCGGCAGCCGCCCGGCTCATCGCCGGCGTCGATTCCGGCGACCCCGAGCTCCACTACCACCACCAGTCGACGCGGTTCGCCCCCAGCTACACGTAGGTACTCTCCGCCGTCCTTTTGGTCGCCGGAGGAGCAATCCCGCACACCACCGCCGCGTCTGGACGTCGCCGGCGGCTAAACGCCGGCGAGTCAACGTGGTTAGACCACGGTTTGACCCCCCAGGGTCACTGACAAGTGGGGCCAGCCTGCTGATTAACCTAAGTTAGAGATTAAAACTAATCCTAAATAACTAATTATCTAACAGTGACACTGACACAGGGGACCCACACGTCAGGTTTGACCTGGACGACCCCGTTGACCTGCTGACGTCACACTGACGTCAGGCTGACGCAGTAAAGCATTTACTGGAATTATTCTTATATTGGAAATTCCAGAAATTATCACAAACTTCAAAAAATCATAGAAAATAATCTATAGCTCAGAATGAAAAGATTTATATATGAAAAATGATCAGAAAAATCCATTCTATCCATCTGTACTGGTTTCATGCATGATTAAGCAAGTTAACCTACTGTTTTATACAGAACAAGATAAAGCATTAATATGGGCCATTTATGAACTTGGAATTTGAATCTTTGATTCAAATTAGTCCAAACCCATCTGGTCTTAGTTGCATTAGCCCAACACATCCATCTTGCCATGTCTCATGCATGCATCATATTGTTGCACTTGCTTGGTGTTGATTGTGCTTCGGTATGCTCATCGTGGTAGGTCCTGCCTCCGAGGATATTCACGAGTATCCAACTGAAGGGCAGTATCCCACCACCACTCCGTCAGGCAAGCAACCCATTGATCATTTCGATACAAACCCATCTTCTCGCTTCTGCTCTCGTTTACTGCATTAAGACAACGCGATTCAAACTGCTGTGTGTTGCGGTAGTTGAACCCACTTCCTTTGCATGACCTGTCATTGCCACAGTAACTAGATGAAACCCACTAGCATGTGTAGGAGTTGATTGAGCCATGTTGTGTTCCTACAATGCTATGCTTGCTATGCTTAGAGTTGTGTCAGGTCTGGCTCATCAGGGTGATGAACTAGAGTGAAAGTGTGTGTGTCGGTAAAGAGAGTGAAGTGTTGAACACGATTTGGTAAAGGTATCGATGGGAGGCCATGTAGGAGTACATGGTGGGTTGTTTCATTGAGACCGTCCCTAAGAACTGAGATCTGTATGCGTGATTTAAGATTCAGCTACTACCACACATTGGGCCCGAAACCAATGGACCCCCTCGGCTTCTTATTCACCCTTGTCCTCTGTCCAGGAGTTGCACGTAGTTTCTGGTGTTTGTAGTAAGCTGGAGGCCGTGGACAGCGCTGACCAAGGGGTGGGTTGTGATGCGGTAGGCTAGTGGCCCGGTGTACCGAGTCGCCCGTTTGGTGACCGGGAACCCTGCACACATCGTTCGGGGCCGTATGTGGAAACCTCGGCCGGACTCCCTGCGGATGGAACCTGAATAGGCGATAAACCTGGACTAGAGACTCGAGTGTTTAGGTAGGCTGTGGCCGACACCCACGTTGGGCTTCCGCTTGAAGGTTGCCGAGTACACGTCGTGTAGCGACGATAAGTGGTGAGAGCGTGTGTGACGAAGTACACCCCTGCAGGGTATGAAACTATTCGAATAGCCGCGTCCGCGGTAAAGGACTACTTGGTCGCTTATGCAGTTCATAGACAAGTAAAAGGATACTACTAAAAGCCTCAAGATAAGTGTGAGTACCGCGGATGGCCCTCTCGTGGATGACGAGGGAGGATCCACGGTGGAGTATTGAATTGGTGATTAGTGGACTCGTGTGCGAAAACTATTTCACAAGTGGTGTATCGTAGGATAGCTTAGCCAAGAGTCAAAGCTGGCTTGCTGCAATAACCCCACTACCTTCTTGAGAATGAACATGTATAGTAGGATCTGTTGTAAGACTTGCTGAGTACCTTTGTACTCATGTTGCTTTAATTACTGTTTTCAGACGACAACACCGCCCCTTCTGACGGGTTCTACGTAGAACTCGACGACGACGAGTGACTTGCCACCCAGGTGGTGATCTAGGCTTGTGAAGGGCCTATGTAGATAGACAGGTTTCGTCAAGCCTTCTTTCTCTCTAGAGTCTGTACCCAGACAGTTTGCTTCCGCATGTGCTTGTATGATTGTATGACTTGAGTGTCGGGTCATGTGACCCCTATCTGTATGAACAAGTTATGTAAGGCTCTCCGGAGCCCTTTAAATAAAGTACTTGAGTTGTAGAGTTTTGTTGTGATGCCATGTTGTATTTGCACATATCGAGCATATTGTGTGTATGTTTGAAATGCTTGGTATGTGTGGGATCCGACAATCTAGTTGTTTATCTTTAGCAGCCTCTCTTATGGGGAAATGTAGTCTGGTGCCTCCTTGAGCCATAGTAGTCCGCTACAGCCCGGTTCACCGGAGTCCTGCTAGCCCAGCACTACTGCTCTGGACACTTGACCGGCCGGCATGTGAGTCATATCGTTCCTGTGTCTGTCCCTTCGGGGAAATGTCACGCGGTGACATCCGGAGTCCTGCCTAGCCTGCTACAGCCCGGGTTCCCGGAGTCCTGTTAGCCCAGTGCTACAGGCCGGATTCACACGCTGCTGACCGACACGTTCGATGTGGACTCATGTATGCCTGTCCCCATACGTTAGTGCCGCTTTGGGTTCACGACTAGCCATGTCGGCCCGGGTTCTCTGTCATATGGATGCTAGCGACATTGTCATATACATGAGCCAAAAGGCGCAAACGGTCCCGGGCCATGGTAAGGCGACACCCGTGGGAGTACCGTGCGTGAGGCCGCAATGTGATATGAGGTGTTACAGGCTAGATCGGTGTGACTTGGAATCGGGGTCCTGACACGCCGACACTCTGCGGTTCCGATGTCCGGTGACCCGAGGACCAACGCCAACCGCTGGGCAGCTTGGCCAGCCCGGGCGGCGCCGTCTGCCCAAGAAGACCTCAACCCCGCGCCCCAGGCTGCGCGCGCACCGCCAAATGCTGCGGGGCGCGGGCGGCGCGGTCACACACCGTCCTCCCTTACTCCACGACAAGCGCGGGCAGCCGCAAGGGCTTCAAGCCACGCCGCGACCGCGGCGCCGCACACCCGACAGGAACAAGCAAACATGAGGGTCGCGCTCACGGTGGCTCGGGAGCTGCTGCGATGCCGGTTAATGGAGAGCGGCCGGGATGCGTTGCTGGAGCGTGTCGCCGAGCTCCTAGACGCCGCGGTCTCGGGAGCACCGCCCTTCTTCTCCCTGCTTACACCTCAGGCCACGGCCAGATCGCATGGCGGGCCTCGTCGCGCCCGCGCGCCCCTGGGCGCACCCCTGGGCTTCATCGACACCGGCGTGACCAGCGGCACCGGACGCCCAATCGCACCCGTGCCACCTCCGATGAGCGCGGGTACGAGCGTGGCCACCTACGGCCCCGGCGGGATCCACCCTATCATCTGCAGGGCGGTGCGCTGGGCCGGGCAACATGGAGCGTGGGGCACTACGGTGAGGTCTTCGAGGCGACGACCTCGGAAGCCTACGTGCCCCGCATGGTGGACCAGGAGTACGCGCTGGAAGACGACCCTAGCTCGTTCCTCGAGCTGGGCTGGGAGGAGGAGGCGCTAGAAGCTAAGACCTTTCAGGAGCCTCCCGGGAGCCTCACCAACCGCGCCGGCGACAACATCTACAGGGTACCACTAGACTCTCAGGAGCAAGCTTACGCTAACCATGGGTCGTAGAAGGGTCAGGTCACATGAGCGGATGGCGGCCCCAGCTCGACAGCCTCCCTTCCGCCAGGAGGAGCGCACTGGGGGCTGCAGGAGAGGGGCCGGGAGCAAGGCCCCTCCCCGCACCGCACGGAGCAAGGCGTCCCCCGGAGATAGGCCCTCTATCGGGGAGGCGCTGGAGAGCCTTCCCTCGGCAGAGGACCCGTGGTCGCCAAGGGCTCCGCTGGTGTCCCCTTTGCCCCTTGGCAACGTCCTGGTTTCAGGACGCCCCCAATGGTGGTCGAGGCCGGCGCAAGGCGGGGCCCTCGTCTGGCGATATGAAGTAAGGCTCGCGCCTGTGAAGGTCTCCGCTCTTGACTCTCTCACGTAATAATGAGTGGCGCTGTACACGCCCCGGAGTCTCAGGAGTGCCGCCCTCGGGCCTCGGGGGCTCCCTCCCACGTCCTAGTGGCAGCACTTAGCTCCACGCTGGTGAGAAGACAAGAAGACTAGACTAGGCGCCGGACGCGGCCATTTGCTTTTAACCTCTTTTCTGTAGCCCTGTTTTCTGGCTTTGGATTTAAGTTGAAGTTGAATTTTCATTGATGTGCGCGGGGGGTGCCTTTTCTCGTTCGTGCGATTTCTTGCAATCTGGTTCCTGCCTTAATTCAGAGTTTGCGCCTGCTGCCTCCTCCTCGCGGGCCCCTCACGAGCGGGGGCTGGGCATAGCACGCGAGCGCTGCACGCATGCCCTGCCATGACTGGCGCTTGCTTCTCGCGAGGCCCCGCGGATGGATCGGCAGGCTCCTCAGAAACTCGCGACCTCACGAGCCAGTTCGGGACCTGTTCTGGCTAAGGTAAATTACAACAGCGAACTCGTCGCAGGACTCGCGGGTTCATGAAGACGTATATTCAGCTTGGCCTAAGGAATAGAGACAGTAATCTGTTTACATGAGGGGCTCCCCCTCCCAAAATGCTCTTACAACCTCTAGGGCCGCGCCCGAGCTTTTGCATGCAGGATAAACAGCAGGGAAACACGGGGTCAATCGGACAGGTCGCTCGCTGCGTCCCCCGGGTCGCCTTCAGACGCATCGCTGTCGCTGTCGCTGGCATCACCATCGCTGTCGCCGGCGCCGCCATCACCGTCGTCGACCACGTTGCCTTCGTCCGCCTTGACCACCACCGCGTCGTCTTCGGAAGCAAAGGCCTTGACCAGCGCGTCCACATTGTCTTCCACCCACCGCTCCAGGTCGCCCCGGATGGCCTCGGGTACTGGGGCAATGGCTGCATCAAAATCAAAGTTGGGGTAGGTGTTTTGGAGATGGCTGAAGATGCAGGAGAACGCGCGCCCGAGCAGGCCGCGGCTCCTCTCTTCAACAAGCTGGTGAGCTCTCTCGGAATGATTCTCCAGGCGCGTCACCACGTCAGTAAAGAAGCAAAGGTGGCTGGCGTAGTCGTTTGCGTGGGGATGAGGGGCATTTTCAATGCAGATGTGGCCCAGCACCGCGTTGGCCCTGTTCCTGAGGCCCTGAAGCATGGGGGCATGCACGTGCTCCAGCGTCCGCCATTGAAGCACTTCCTCCCTGTTCTGCTGCGTGATGGACTCGGCGTTGGCGACCCGCTGCTGAAGAGGAAGCAGCTCAGCGCGGGCGGAGGCCAGCTCAGCCTGCGCCGAGACCAGGGCGGCTGCGGCGGCCTCCTTGCGCCGTTCCGCCTCAGTTAGCCTAGACTTGAGGGCAGCAGTCCTGCCCACAGCCTCGGCCTCTACGAGCTTCAGCTTCAGGTCGTACCTGCCCACAAGATCCGCGTGAGTCTCGGAAACGTGGCGGTCGACATCCTCCTGGGCCCAGGCCTCGCGCGCGCCGACGACATCCTCCGCTAGAGCAACTTGGCGCTCCCTCGTCTCTAACTGCTCAAGCTCGAGGCTGCGCTCCATGGCTTCCAGTGCCAGTGCTTCCTCACGCTTTAGGATCTCTTCCTCCTCGGCAGGCGTCCCCCTCATCAACGTAAGGGTGGCTTGGTGCGCCTCCACCTGCTGCTCCAAGGAGGCGCTCTAGGCCTGGAGCTCCCATGCGCGTTTCTCTGCGATCTCACGGCGGCGGTCGGCTTCCCGGGCTTCTTCCAAGGCTCGTGAGCAGGCCTCGCGCGAGGTCGCAAGAGACGCCTCGGCCTTCGCATTGTCAAGCTCGTGCTGGTGGCGCTCGAGGTTGATGGCCACCTTCAGCTTATGCCGCTCCTCCATCAGCCGAAGACCCTCGGCCTCGAGGCGCGCATCTACGTCCGCGAGTTCCCCACCGAGCCGGTTCATCGCGCCCATCGCCTCTTGGAAAAGCTCATGGCGGACGACGCTTCGTTCGTACAAAAACTTAAGCGCGCGGCCGATTTCGTCCTCTGCCACGGGAGTTGCCGACGGGGTCCAAAGTGGCTCGCCCCCTCTCAGTAGAGGGCTGGGGGCTGGCGCCACCTCGGTCGCTGGCCAGGCCCCGCGAGGGGCCCGGGTAGGCGTAGGCCTGCCGCTTGAAGAGGAGCCCAGGATCGAAGCCATCCAGCCGCCGTCCATGACCAGAGGAGGAGCCCTTGGCACGCCGGCCGCACTCCAAGCAAGGCCGCTAAGGAGGGATGGCAAAGACACGGGCTCGAGGCACATTGCAGGCAGGCTTGCTTCTCTAGCTGACCGCGCGCCGGAGGCGGCGCGCAGGCTTGCGTCGCTTAAGGCTAGCGGAGGAGTTGAGGCAAGAGGAGGTTGCTCCTCAGGAGACTCCACGGCCTTGGCGGAAGGGATCCTGAAGAGCCACCGTCAGGAAGGCAAGCGGCACTCGAGGAATTACAAAGATAAGGAACTTACTTGTCTATGGCGATGTACTTCCTATGTTTCAACGGCCGGACGGTGCCACTGCTGCAGCTTGGAGACCCCTTCCTCTTACGGAGCACCAAGAAGTCCACGTGGAACCGGCCCAAGCGTTGTACGTGGCGACCAGCGCGGTGCATGACTGGTGAAGCACCCAAGGAGACGACCTTAGGAGTGCTAGGCTGAAGAGAGCTATTGGGCTCCGCCTCGCGACGACCTGCCGAGGCCTCAGGAGCTTCGGCCTCAGGAGCAGCGGACTGCGTCGCCCCCTCAGCTACCGCCCCAGGGCGAGAATCATGGGTTCCCGAGGATGATGCCTCGGGAGCCACAGGCAGCATTGACACCTCGGCACCCGTGCCTCCGGCCTCCAGCGGTGCTTGCCTCCCTGCGTCCACTCTTGGGGCAAGCTCGGCGCCGGTGACAAGGAGAGGAACCACGATGACGGGGTTCTCACGGGGCCCCACAAGGCCGACTGGACGCAGCCCCCATTCATCGAAGGGGAGGCATCTGCCCCGTGAACTCCACCCCGTTCGAGCAGCAGTACAGGAGGCAACCCTCCTGTGGCATATCGCCTGGCGAGGGGTCGCCTGTCAAGACTTTGAGCACCGTTCTTCGCGCCTCAGCTGGGAGCCCCGACTTCTGAAGCCTCATGCGGTCCTGATCGCCGGACAGGACCCACATCGGCTGGGAATGGCGCTGGACTGGGGCAATTCGGCATCGGAGGAACTCCTTCATCACCTGGGGCACAGTCACGCCGAGGTTCTTCAACCTCCTCAACCGGAGCCAGACGAAGGAAAGGCGAGAGCTCGCGAGCTTCTCATGGCTCCAGCCGGAGTTGGGGACGGCGGGCGACGACGGAGGCGAGAGCAGGGGGCTGAGCACTCCTACATCCACATACACCCACCGCGCCCGAAACCCGCTCTCGGACGGTGGGAGCTCAAAATCAACCCTCGAGCCAGTGGTCTCCGCCACAGCCTGGAAGCTCAGGCACCCCGAGCACTGCAGGGGGTCGGTCAAGTGCAGCAAGAAGAAATGGCACATGAGGGCCACGGAGGGGGCAATGCCCACCATGGCCTCGCAAACGAAGGCGAAGACGGCGGGAAGGGCCATGGATTGGGGATCAAGGTGCAGCATATGGATCTGATAATGGGAAAGCACGGCGTTGAAGAAGGCGGAGAAAGGAGGAACTAGGCCAGCCCACAGGGCGTCAATGAAGAACTGAACCTCAGTGGTTGTCCTATCGATGGTAGCTCGGGACATAGGCCAGGCCATCGTCCCTCCCCATTCGTTGAAGCTGGGGGCAAGCGCAGGGCGGACCTTATCCATGGCCTCCTGATTGAGCATCCACGATCGACCGACGGCGGGCTCGATTGCCGAGGGTGGGCTAGTTAAGGACATGGGCTTCTTCCCTTTCTCCGTTCGGTTCGGCGCCATGGCGATGGAGAGGACTGAGCTCGAATCAAATCGGAAGAGGAAGTTCGGGTTCGAGGAAGCGGAGGAGTTGGGGAGTGCGTTGCATGCGAGGGCGAAATAACTGTGTAGGGCGTCGTGGCCGCCTAGCCAGGCGGATATCAAGGCTGCGTGGGGAAGCGGGGCCGCCCACGTCGAATCAATCGCCACGCATCGACCAAGGCCGCAGGCTGTCGGGGCCCGCGGCGCTCCATACTTGCCCTTTGGCTTTGCCTCGAAGCCAAGTCCGAGCGCGCCTTGGGCCCAGGGGCTACTGTTGGCGTTCTGGGAACGGGGGTCCCAGACTTGCCTGCCTGCGGCCCACGGCGTGGCTCCACTCGCGGCCTAGTATGGCCCGTCTTCACCAACAAACTCTCAAGACCCTCGCTAGGGGCCAAGCCTCACGAGGCGGATGACACAAGACCTCCTCGGGAGCGGCCTCACCAGGCTGGCTCGCGAGGGGCGGAGAGATCAAGGCAAGGCGAACCTCGCGAGGTTCCAATGACATAAGCCATGACGACCAAGACCAGGCAGGCGCCAGGCGGGCGCCAACATGCACAGTGTCCTCGTTTCCTCTTTCGTGCTAAGGAGGCAAGCATAGGCGAGGAGTACCGAGGTGTCGGAAAAAGGTTTCCATATCGGTGCAACGAGACCAAGACCAGCAGGACGGAGGTCACCGTGGAGCCCAAGACGGCGTCATCACCAGAGCCTTTGGCAGGCGAAGACCACCTTTAGTCAGGATAGCTTGTACTAGCTGTCCCCCTTCAAATTGGCCGTTGTGGCATCCCTTCCCGCTCAATATTTGGGAAGAGGACCAGGCCTCTATAAATAGGACTAGCCACCACAGTAGGAGGCAACTCATCTTGGACTAGATCCACTCCATCCTCACACCCACCAAGCACAAGAACACCTCTCCTCAGGAGGTTGTTCTTCCCCTTGTACTGTTCATCATCAGCCCAAGAGGCAATCCACCACACCACACTGGAGTAGGGTATTACACCACAACGGTGGCCCGAACCAGTATAAATCTCGTGTCTCTTGTGTTGCGGGTTCGTTGGGCTAAGCTTTGAGATCGCGGTGAGGCTGAGGGCGTGATTAGGTAGGGGGAAATCTTCGTGCATACCCCAGTGTTCGAACCTCAAGGGCTTTGCCGGAACCCGAAATCCGACAGTGATCTACGGTTCCGGCCGTTTTGTGTGGATTAGTCCCGGTTTGTGGTTCTGCGATTGTTCGGACAGCGGGTTGGAGTTCTTGTAGCTTCGGTCAGCCATCCCCAACGTACGGGTTGCATCCAACCTTGGCAGGTATAAAGCTAGTTATGCCGGCTGCTTGCAGCTAGTTATCCCTTCCGATTCGATCCTATGATGTGAAGATCGGGCCACCCTCAGGCGTGAACTCCTTCTTCGGGTTCCCACCTATCACATGTCTGACCAGTGTTATTGTTAATCTAATTCCTCTAGTGATATGATGCAATTAAACTGTGTTACAAATGGTACTCCTGCTGTTTTGCCCAGTATGATAAGTAAGTTGCTTCTTTACGCTGCTGAGTGACCTGGTATCCCCATGGTCCCATGCCCTTAAACCAACTCTTTAGCTGCTGTTGATTTACTATATCTGGTAAACAAGGAATGCCACCATTAAAGTAATCCCATATTTGACGAATGTCATAGTTCATCGTAATGCTTCCATTAACATGAAGCATTGCTTACGTTTTAAAATTTCTACTGTCCTTGCGTGATTTCCATGAACATAATTAAGATGCTTCTTTTCATTTCGTGTATGTTTTGTATATTCTTATTGACCAGCAACTGTTTACTTTCTATCATTTTGTGCAGATAGGGATATCCATTTCACCTTGTTGCTATTGTGACCTTTTGGTGAACTGCACAAAACACTTTTTTTAGGAGTATCTTGTGCAGTTCAACTAAAATGTCACGTGGGCAACATCTCTCAATTTTGGTGGAACTGCACAAAATGGTGATTGGAGTTTCCAAAATCTCCATCAAATTCTGCTGGTAATCTCGTGCAATATTTTATTAGCTTTTGTGTCGGGGGTTGGGTGCGACATATGCCAAGGGATGGCTTATCATGGTGGGAGCGAGTAGAACGTCGTCGGTGCCCGGAAGCGGGATGAGGCGTAGACACGAACGCCGGCGTACTTTACCCAGGTTCGGGGCTCTCCTAGGAGATAACACCCCTAGTCCTGCTCTGCGGGGTCTCCGCATGATCACTAAGGCACTAGTGAGTACAATGGTGCTCCTCGAGCTGTATGCTAGAGGTAGAAGAAAGCAGGGCTAGCTCTCTCCTGTCTCTATGTGTGTGTGTCTAGGTCTAACAAGTTGGGAAACCTTTGCATGGGTGCCCTGGGGGGTTTATATAGGCCTACCCCCCAGGAGTACAATGGTAATCTGGCCGGGTGCAGGGCCTGGCTATCAACGTCTCTGGTCGCCGGCTTCTCCGTCGGCCGCTGGGGCCCGCTGCCTGGTGGGCCACGCCGACTGGTCTGGGACGGGGCCGACAGGCCGCTCCTGCCGCTCGCGGGTCTTGCCGGCTGCTTGTTACTGTAGCTGCATTGCTAATGACGCATGCTTGGTCGGGGAGGCGTGGCTATAGTCCCGCCGCATGGTGGGAGATCACTGTAGCCACTCCTTGTCTCATCCGGTTAATGGTAAACGGACTCCGAGGGAGGAATGGGCCGCCTGCTGGAGGCCGGCCTCCCTTGGGTCCGACTGGTCAGGCTCTGTCGCCTTCCGAGCTCTCATGGTCTGGTAGGCCCGCCGCCTGCAAGCCGTACCGACATGCCATCGTGGGAACAGGGCTCCACCTGACAGGGGTGACGTCAATGGCGGAGTGGCAACAGCGCCGCGCCGCGCGGAGATCTTCGCTTGTACGGGGCACTGTGGCCACGCCTGGCCCTGGATACGGGAAGGATGGGCTACACTATAGCCACATCCTGTCTTATCTTCTCAATGGGGGCGCAGACTTTGAGGGCATCTTGGGCCACCTGCTAGGAGCCGGCCTCTCTGTAGGCCGCCTGCGAGGAGTCAGCCCGTCTTGGGTCCGTCTTCTGGCACATGGCCGCCTTCTGGCAGCCGGCCGCTTGGCCCAGCCAGCCACCAGAAGGCGGCGCTTCGTCCTTGATTCTTGAGGGGCGCAACTGGCCCCGGTGTCTTGAAACGTTCAGCGACTCGGGTTAGGCTACCCGTGGCCCATTACTCCGACAGTAGTCCCCGAAGCTGGTGAGGTGTCGCGGCTGATAAGCCGAGGTGCCTCAGCAGTTTCCTTCTCGGAGTGCTTTTGTTGAATGCCTTGTCCGTATCCTGGTGTGCCGCCTACTGGGAGTCGGCCGTGACCAGGCGGGCTCGTCTGATAATTTTTGAAACGCCAAGGCGGGAACCTGGTGGCGTGCTTACTAGGCCTCTAGGCCCGCCGCTTGCTGCAAGCACACCACACGACGCCAGCCAGTCTGGCCAGCCTGCCAGCCCACGCGCACGATGGGACACGACAGTAGGCTGGGCCCGCCATTACTGGGCCTCGGCGCGCGAGAGGATGCGCTGCGGCCGAGGCAGACGGTTGCGATTCCATGCAGAGTTACTGCACGCAATAATTCGCACAATAATCACGGGGATGTGGGGTCATGGGTGCAGTTAATCCCATGATCCCCCGCCCCGCCCCCTCAGCTTCGTAGCCCAGGGGCTATAAGTAGGGGGAGGAGGGGGAGCGGCAGGGCACGCGCGCCCTCCTCTCCCTTTGCCATTTTCGCCCTTCTCCTCCTCTTGCTGCCGCTGCACCTCTT
The DNA here is from genome assembly GCF_018294505.1 of Triticum aestivum. Lineage (NCBI taxonomy): Eukaryota > Viridiplantae > Streptophyta > Magnoliopsida > Poales > Poaceae > Triticum > Triticum aestivum. The sequence continues at coordinate 226,328,840 of NC_057805.1, forward strand.
CGCTCCGCCGAGGCGCTGCCGCAGCTCGTCGCCGTCGATCTCTTCCGCCCCAAACCTCTCGCTTTGCCGCGGTCTTTGTCCCCGCCGCTGCGCCATCTCTCCGTCCAACTCGAACTCCATGGCGCGCGAACGGGGAGGGTATTGGGACGGCTCGGCCATGATAGATGACCATCTCGCCTTCCTTCGCGCCACACGGCGACTGCCCAGCGCGGGCTTCGTCAAGGTGCGAGTGCCGCCGGTGAAGGAGATCTCGCTGGCGCCGGAGGGAGGCGAGCGGGTTATCTTCCGGTCGCACTTCCTCCGCAGCTTCGGCCTGCCGGCGAGTGGGTTCCTCTGCTCCTTCCTTGACTTCTACCATCTTCAACCTCATCATCTGGCGCCCAACACCATGACGCTGCTGTCCGCCTTCGTCATGATGTGCGAGGGCTACCTGGGCATCCTCCCCACCATCGAGTTGTGGGGAGCGTTCTTCTACACCAAACTGGGCACCTCCGTCAAGGAGAAGGCGGCCCAGTGCGGCGCCTTCGTCGCGGTGCGCCGTCCGTCTTCGAAGAATGCCTTCCCCTCCATCAAGCTGTCACAGTCGGTCAAACCGTGGCAGAAATCATATTTTTACGTGGAGACTCGGCCATCAACTTCATCAACCTGCCGCCCTACGAAGCCGGCCCTCCGGCCGAACCTCGGGCCAACTGGGGCTACAAGCCGAAGCCCATGTCGACCGACGCCACCGCCGCCGTCAACCGGCTCCGGGTGCTGACGGTTGCAGAAGGCCTCAAGGCGTCTGACCTGCTGGTCGCCTTCGTCGTGCGCTGGGTTCTCCCACTCTAAGGCCGGCCTCATCTGATCTGCCGGATGAGCGGGCACCGTGACCCGAGCCGGATGTGCACGAGGGACATGCCGACTACTGAGGTTGCCCGCGTGGTGAACGAGATCTCCAATCTAAAGCTGTCGGAAGGGTCTTAGCGATTCGGCAAGCGGCCATACTCCCACGCCAACCCGCCGCTGGTTGTAAGTTTCTCAACTCTTTTCTTTTCAGTACCTTGTCTTGGCCTTGGTCTTGCTGTCTTGAATTATCGGCCTTCGGAACACAGATCTACATGTCTCCAGCGACAGCCGCCATCATGGGGCCGGGTGGAGGCTATCAGCCGGACCGGGAGGTGAGCGATGTGGACGACCCCGACTTGGTGCCGGCCGCCCTGGAGGACGATGCCATAGGCGGCGGCGACGGAGCAGACGGCTCCGAAGATGGAGGCAGCCTCGAGACCTTGCCCGATGATGATGAGGAGGAGGACGAGCCGCGCCATGCGTGAGGCGCTGGCAAGGCGGACGCGGGCCCCTCCACCGAGCCGGTTGCTCAAGGCGGCACGCGCAAGTGCAAACAAGGCGCCGTCCTATTTGGCAGCGCGCCGAAGAAGACCAAGAACCCGACCGCCGCGACCAGGCGGAAGGAGGCCTCCGCGAAGGCGACCAAGTTCCAGAAGCTTCCGAAGACGCCTCCTATGGTGTCGGCGTAAGTATCTTTTTCTTGTGCTTTCCTTTCTTGTTGATTCTATCTGAGCTTCTCTTCTTTATTTTTCTTGACTCAGGGCCCCGCTCTCTCTTGAGAAGTCGGCCGCCGCCTCCGTCATTGGGTCGGCGGAGACCTCCACCACCACCCGGCGAATCAACCCTGCCGCCGACCTCCGGGAGGCGCAGGAACAAAACACGCAGGAGGCGCGTGCGGAGCGGGAAGCCGCCCATAGGGAGAAGGCGGAAGCGGATAAGGCGGAGGCCGCCGCATTGAAGAAGTTGGCGAAGGCTGAGGCCGACGCCACGGCGAAGAAGCTAGCTGAAGAAGCCGCGCACTGTCAGGCACCGCTATTCATCGTCCCCCTGAACTCCGCGCCGCCGCCACCAGAGTTCACAGCGCCGAGTAGGGGAGCCGGCGACGAACAGCCGGTTATGGAGAGGGAAGGCGTCGATGTCGTCATACCGGAGGTAGTCGTGCCCTCGCCACCGCCGTCTGGAGGAGCGCGGGACAAACAGCCGGCTGCCCCGCCGGTGCCGCCAGCCGGAAACGAGGTGGTGACGGGCCCGACTCCTGAGGCCCACACACCATCATGCCGTCGAGGCGCGAAGGCGACTTCGGCGCCAGGACCGCTGGAAGCCGGCGCTGCGAGCTCGTCAGTCCCGGATGCTGAAGCAACCAGCGCCACGCCCACTGAATGGGTGCGTGGAGGCGGGACGGGCGCTTTAAATCGAGCGGTCCTAGACGTCCAGGCCAAACTCCGAGCTGAGGCCACTGCTCTTCAGCAGTGCAACAGAGTGTTCTTGGATTCGCGAGCGGCCATTCGGGTATGTTTCTTGCTTCTTCGTCTTTGATTCTTGTATTTCTCTGTGGGGGCGCGCCAGCGCACCCACTGGGTGTAGCCCCCGAGTTTCGGGCCGGCTGCTGAGCAGGCGGCTCGGAACTTTAATTGGCAAGCTCCGAGTGCTAACTTTATCTGATATCTTCATTGTAGGATTATCATAACCTTCGCGCGGCCACCTTTAACTCCAATGTCCGAGATCTGGACCAACGGACCGCCAACTTGTCGGAAAGCCGGAGTAAGTCTTCGTTTTCTTTCTCTGCGGGGGCGCGCCAGCGCACCCGCGGGCTGTAGCCCCCGAGATTCGGGCCGACTGCTGAGCAGTCGGGCCGGATTTCCCCGGCAACTGCATTTCCTCTTTGTTGATTGTTGATAACTTCTTTCTCTGCGAGGGCGCGATAGCGCACCCGCGGGCTGTAGCCCCCGAGATTCGGGCCGACTGCTGAGCAATCGGGCCAGATCTCCCCGGCAACTGCACTTCTTCTTTCTTGATGGTTGACATTTTTTCCTTTCTCTATTCTTGTAGAGGCCAACGCTGCCTTGCAGCAGCAGTTGGGTGAAGCCAACACCGCGTTGCGCGCCAAGGAAGCAGAGTGCAACGAGCTGGCCCAGGAGCGTGACCGACTGGTCAAGCAACTGACGGAACAGGCGGAGCTTCTCCAGAAGGCCCGGAAGGAGGTGGAGGTGAAAGAGTCCAATCTTCTCGCCGAGTTCGAGACCGAACGCTCCACCTGGTCCGACCAGGAGGCGCTGCTGAAATCCAGCTTCGGCAGGATTGAAGACATAGTTGATGGTAAGGTTTCTTCTTTTTCTTTCTGAGTTGCTGGCTGCCGATCGAGCCGACTTCTAGCTTGTGACTTCTGACTTCTGATTTCTTTGCTTTCTGTCTGAGCAGACTTCTTTCCTGGCCATTCTGATGCGGCCAACCAGGCTATTGAGGCTTATCGTGAAGAACGGAGAGCGGAAGGCGTGCAGATCGCCGCCGATGCCCCCCGGACCCTTAGTGAACTGCTTCTCAGCATCCAGGCCCGCCTTCGGCCGGCTCATCGGATGTTGCGCCATCTTCAGCGTGTCGGGGCCTAAGCGGTCTCCGCCCTTTGGCCAGACATGCCGGCTCCACGCACCCCCAGTCGGACTGCCGACTGGCTGGAGGTGGCGGCCGGCCGACTCGAGGCTTGGAAGGGTTCCTCGGCCCGAGCTGGAGCGTGCCGGGCCTTGGAGTTCGTCAAGGCGTGGTATCTTGGGCTAAATCTAGCCTAGTTGACCATGTTTCGGCAGGAGGCCCAGGAGGAGCTGGTGGCGGTGGAGCGCGATCTTGTCAAACGGGCGGCGGCGATTGCCGAGTACAACAACACCAGTGTCTTCATTCCTTAGTTGACCGAGACCGGTGCCGAGGCGCCCCCGGAGTGGTTCGGGCTGAACCCGGAGGACGACGAAGACTCGGCCGAGATGATCGACTCCAGCGACGAGGGAGAAGATGAGGAGGAAGAGGAAGGCGAAGAAGGTGCGCCAGAGGTCGGAGCGGATGGCCAGCCTCAGCTTGACCGTGACTCAAACAATGAGCCACGCTCGAGTGCGCCGACTGCTGCTAGAGACGACCAAGCGGAGACTGACCAGCCGTCCACTCCGCCAACCAGCACCACCGACTCCGCCAACCAGCCGGACCCCTCTGCTGCTCCCTAGACCGCCGACTTATCTTTATTTTTCCTGTTTTATCAGTGTCGACAAACTTTGTTAAATTTGCACAATTCCACCCGCGGGGTGTATTTCAAACTCTGTAGAATGCTGGCCAAGGGCCTTTTGACATGTAAATATTCTTCCACACAGGTTGTGTGTTTTTTTGCCGAGTTCTGACTTTTCTTGCTTTCTGCTCCTTGGCTTTTTTTCCTTTGCCGCCCTCCCTTGGTTGCCGTCTTGCCAGCCAAACAGCCACTCTGCAGACTGCGGCTGGGTCAAGTACTTGGCTACTTTCGGGAGAGCAAGTACTTAGCCACCTAGAGTGCTAGCAAGTTAAGTAGAAGTCGGCCGGCCGGCGGCTCAGCAGCCGGTCGATGAGGCAGGAAGCCGGGCTGAACTATGTGCATGCTTTGGGTCCTTAGCCATTTTTCATGTGGACACCCTTCTCTGCCTTTAACTCCTGCCCACCGGATAGTCGCTCTGCGAGCTGCGGCTTCTGGAAGGAGAAGGTTTAGGTGCCAACACACTACTTGTCCGACTGCAGGAAGCACCACATAGTACAAGGCGGCGAGCCCCCGGGCCGACTGGTCGAGCCCGGTGCCAGGCGGAATAACAAAATAACACATTCATAGGCATAATACTTATCATATAGATAAAAGAGGGTAGCCCCCAAGCTCTTCTCGGGGGACCCGGAGTCTTCGTACTTAATACAAAAGGTAGCGTGGTACATACTACATTAACTATAAAATCTTCGAAGGAGGTTTGCATTCCACGGCCGCTCTGTCTCCTTGCCGGAGTCGTCTCTCTTGCGTGCTCTGGGCTTCTGAGCATCGATCAGGTAGTAGGAGTCATTGCCCAAGACTTTGCTGATGATGAAGGGGTCTTCCCAAGGTGCCGAGAGCTTGTGCTGGCCGGCTGTTCGCTGGATCAGCCGCAGCACAAGGTCTCCCTCTTGGAAGGATCTTGGCTTGACCTTCCGATTGTAGTATCAGCATAGACTCTGCTGGTAGATGGTGGACCGGCTGAGTGCCAACAGCCGGCCCTCTTCCAGCAGATCGACGCCGTCTTCTCGTGCTTCTTTTGTCTCCTCCTCGGTGTACATGGTGACTCGAGGGGAGTCGAATTCTATGTCCGTCGGGATGATGGCTTCGGCACCATAGACAAGGAAGAAAGGCGTGAAGCCGGTTGACTTGTTCGGAGTTGTGCGCAGGCTCCAGAGAACGGCCGGCAGCTCATCGAGCCAACAGCCGACCGAATGCTCCAAAGGCTCGACCAGTCGGGGCTTGATGCCGGACAAAATGAGGCCATTTGCTCGCTCCACCTAGCCGTTTGATTGCGGATGGGCAACGGACGCTAAGTCCAGTCGAATGCCCTGCGTCGTGCAAAAACGAGCCAAGTTGCCCTTGGAAAAGTTTGTGCCGTTGTTGGTGATGATGCTATGTGGTTGCCATACCGGGTGGTGATGTCTACGATGAAAGTCACAGCAGTCGGACCATTCAACTTCTTGATTGGCTTTGCTTCTATCCACTTGGTGAATTTGTCCACGGCGACAAGCAGATAAGTCATGCCGCCGCGTGCTGTCTTGAATGGTCCCACCGTGTCCAGTCCCAGACGGCAAAGGGCCAGGCAATGGGGATGGTCTTGAGTGCAGAAGCTGGCAGGTGTGGCTTGGAGCGGAACTTCTGGCATCCCTTACATTTATGGACCAAGTCTTTGGCATCTTCTAGAGCAGTCGGCCAGAAAAAACCATGGCGGAAAGCTTTGGCAACAAGTGATCTTGAAGCCGCGTGGTGACCACACTTGCCTTGGTGGATATCTTTGAGGATTGCTTGGCCTTTCTCTGGCTCCACGCAGTGCTGGTACACGCCAGTGACACTGCGCCTCACAAGTTCTCTGTTGACAATGGTGTACGCTGCTGCCCGACGTTGCACTTGTCGGGCCGAGATCTCATCAGTCGGCAGCTCCTTGTTCACCAAAAAGTTGAGGATGGGCTGCGCCCAGGAAGGTGCTGCTATTTCTTCGACTGCCAGGGCTGCTACTTGTACGAGGGCGGTTGGGCCGGGAGCCGGCGGGTTGGAGTCGGCTGCCGCTTGTTGTGTCGATGAAGTCCCCGGGCCGACTGCTGCAGTCCCCGGGCCGGGTTCTGAAGTCCCCGGGCCGGGTGCGATTGCTGCAGCCCCTGAGCCGCCTGCCGAAGTCCCCGAGCCGACTGCTGCAGTCCCCAAGTCGGATCCGACTGCTTCGGGAGCAGCCGGCACAAAGATGGAATCTGATTCTGGTGACGGCTTAACAGACGGCTTGAGGAGGCGTTGTAGGGCTACGCCGGCTGGTATTGCTTGCCGGGTGGAGCCGATCCGTGCTACAGCATCTGCTTGCTCGTTGTCATTTCGTGGCACATGGAGGAACTCACACCCTTCAAAGTATCCACTGAGTTGCTGGACGAGGAAGCGGTAGCTTGCCATGTTTGCATCCTTGGCGTCCCAGTCGCCTGACGACTGCTGGACCACCAAGTCGGAGTCGCCATAGCACAGGATCTGGCGAATGCCGAGTTCCTTGGCAAGCCGGAGCCCGTGTATGAGTGCTTCGTATTCAGCTACGTTGTTGGAGGCGGCAAAGTGAATTTGCAACACATATCTGAGCTTGTTGCCTTTTGGGAGAGGTGAGGACGATGCCGGCTCCCAAACCGGTGCACATCTTGGAACCATCAAAATGCATCCGCCAATGGGTGGAGTCTGGTGCTGGCGGTAGGTACTGGGTCTCGGCCCAGCCGACGAGGAAGTCGGCCAGTGCTTGGGACTTGATGGCGGTGTGAGGCTGGTACTAGATGGTGTAGGGGGCCAAACCTATGGCCCATTTGGCCACTCGGCCCGAAGCATCTCGGCTTCCAATGATCTCGGCAAGTGGAGCAGTGCAGACAACAGTGATTTGGTGCTCTGGCTTCAGCTTCTTGGCGGCGAAGTGCACACCGTAGCACATCTTCTGATAGTGGGGTAGTTCTGCTTCGAGGCGGACAACACTTCACTCAGGTAATACACCGGTGTCACATCCTAGTTAGTTCATGCATTAGAGTGTTGCATCATGTCTACATTTCACAGAAACCTGAAATGGGGATGCCAGAAACCCCCAGCACCCCCCCTGGAACAACTAGGGTTTACTAAAATTCTTTTCAATGAACCTGAAATGCCCTCCATAAATGTTCACCACCTTTGGTCTTGGCTAAAACCTCTGCCAAAAATGGTTTCATATTTTTGGAGGCCATCTTGGATTTTTGCACAAGCCATAAGTATTTGCATTTGGGCATTTTAAATGCTATAAATATTTTCAAATGCCCAAATAATCTTGAAGGTATTTTTAGGCTGTTGGGAATAATCTCAAAGGTGCCTCAGAATATTTTCAGGATTTTTCCAAATGAAATAGTATTTTTACTATTTCAAAACACAGAACAGAAATAAATAAAAAGAGAAAAAAACAGAAGGCAGAGAAACTCACCTGGCAGCCCACCTGGCGGCCCAGCACTGTGCTGGCCCGCGCCAGTCAGCTGCCTGCTCTCGCCAGAGCAGGCAGAGAGGTGACGCCGGCGAGCGTGAGCTCGCCACGGCGCCAGCTGCTTGCCGCCCTCGCCGCGGATGCGCTGGCCGACCTCCCTCGACGCGCCCCGAGCCTCTGGACACCGTCATTCTCCCCCGTTGCCTCTCCCTCGCCTTCTCCCCACCATGGCCGACGCCGCCGCAGACACCTCACCGGAGTAACCGCGCCCACCGTCGACCTCGCGCCACTCCACCGTGTCCTACAGCACCGCCGTCGCCCACTCCTTCGAGCAAGCCGAGCCCCGAGCGCTCGGTTGCCCCGAAGCTTCGCCACCGACCTCGCCTTCGCCGCTCACCGTCGGAGATCCCCTCCGCCGTCGCCACTGCTACAGCTCGTCTCCGACCTCGCCGCCTGCTCCGTCGCAACCGCCGTGAGCATGGCCACCTTCCCATCCTCTCCTCTCTCTCTCTCGAGCTCTGTAGCCACCGCACGAAGCTCACCCGTACGCGCCGCCGCACGAGCTCGTCGCCGACGAGGCTCCGGCCATCCAACGGCCGCATCACCGTAGCCATTAGCTTCACCGCAACGCCAGGAACCCGTAGCACCCTCACACGTTCCTCGCCGTGCTCTCTAGCTACGGTTTCAACCACGCCCGTACCCCGGCAGCCGCCCGGCTCGTCGCCGGCGTCGATTCCGGCGACCCCGAGCTCCACTACCACCACCAGTCGACGCGGTTCGCCCCCAGCTACACGTAGGTACTCTCCGCCGTCCTTTTGGTCGCCGGAGGAGCAATCCCGCACACCACCGCCGCGTCTGGACGTCGCCGGCGGCTAAACGCCGGCGAGTCAACGTGGTTAGACCACGGTTTGACCCCCCAGGGTCACTGACAAGTGGGGCCCGCCTGCTGATTAACCTAAGTTAGAGATTAAAACTAATCCTAAATAACTAATTATCTAACAGTGACACTGACACAGGGGACCCACACGTCAGGTTTGACCTGGACGACCCCGTTGACCTGCTGACGTCACACTGACGTCAGGCTGACGCAGTAAAGCATTTACTGGAATTATTCTTATATTGGAAATTCCAGAAATTATCACAAACTTCAAAAAATCATAGAAAATAATCTATAGCTCAGAATGAAAAGATTTATATATGAAAAATGATCAGAAAAATCCATTCTATCCATCTGTACTGGTTTCATGCATGATTAAGCAAGTTAACCTACTGTTTTATACAGAACAAGATAAAGCATTAATATGGGCCATTTATGAACTTGGAATTTGAATCTTTGATTCAAATTAGTCCAAACCCATCTGGTCTTAGTTGCATTAGCCCAACACATCCATCTTGCCATGTCTCATGCATGCATCATATTGTTGCACTTGCTTGGTGTTGATTGTGCTTCGGTATGCTCATCGTGGTAGGTCCTGCCTCCGAGGATATTCACGAGTATCCAACTGAAGGGCAGTATCCCACCACCACTCCGTCAGGCAAGCAACCCATTGATCATTTCGATACAAACCCATCTTCTCGCTTCTGCTCTCGTTTACTGCATTAAGACAACGCGATTCAAACTGCTGTGTGTTGCGGTAGTTGAACCCACTTTCCTTTGCATGACCTGTCATTGCCACAGTAACTAGATGAAACCCACTAGCATGTGTAGGAGTTGATTGAGCCATGTTGTGTGTTCCTACAATGCTATGCTTGCTATGCTTAGAGTTGTGTCAGGTCTGGCTCATCAGGGTGATGAACTAGAGTGAAAGTGTGTGTGTCGGTAAAGAGAGTGAAGTGTTGAACACGATTTGGTAAAGGTATCGATGGGAGGCCATGTAGGAGTACATGGTGGGTTGTTTCATTGAGACCGTCCCTAAGAACTGAGATCTGTATGCGTGATTTAAGATTCAGCTACTACCACACATTGGGCCCGAAACCAATGGACCCCCTCGGCTTCTTATTCACCCTTGTCCTCTGTCCAGGAGTTGCACGTAGTTTCTGGTGTTTGTAGTAAGCTGGAGGCCGTGGACAGCGCTGACCAAGGGGTGGGCTGTGATGCGGTAGGCTCGTGGCCCGGTGTACCGAGTCGCCCGTTTGGTGACCGGGAACCCTGCACACATCGTTCGGGGCCGTATGTGGAAACCTCGGCCGGACTCCCTGCGGATGGAACCTGAATAGGCGATAAACCTGGACTAGAGACTCGAGTGTTTAGGTAGGCTGTGGCCGACACCCACGTTGGGCTTCCGCTTGAAGGTTGCCGAGTACACGTCGTGTAGCGACGATAAGTGGTGAGAGCGTGTGTGACGAAGTACACCCCTGCAGGGTATGAAACTATTCGAATAGCCGCGTCCGCGGTAAAGGACTACTTGGTCGCTTATGCAGTTCATAGACAAGTAAATGGATACTACTAAAAGCCTCAAGATAAGTGTGAGTACCGCGGATGGCCCTCTCGTGGATGACGAGGGAGGATCCACGGTGGAGTATTGAATTGGTGATTAGTGGACTCGTGTGCGAAAACTATTTCACAAGTGGTGTATCGTAGGATAGCTTAGCCAAGAGTCAAAGCTGGCTTGCTGCAATAACCCCACTACCTTCTTGAGAATGAACATGTATAGTAGGATCTGTTGTAAGACTTGCTGAGTACCTTTGTACTCATGTTGCTTTAATTACTGTTTTCAGACGACAACACCGCCCCTTCTGACGGGTTCTACGTAGAACTCGACGACGACGAGTGACTTGCCACCCAGGTGGTGATCTAGGCTTGTGAAGGGCCTATGTAGATAGACAGGCTTCGTCAAGCCTTCTTTCTTTCTAGAGTCTGTACCCAGACAGTTTGCTTCCGCATGTGCTTGTATGATTGTATGACTTGAGTGTCGGGTCATGTGACCCCTATCTGTATGAACAAGTTATGTAAGGCTCTCCGGAGCCCTTTAAATAAAGTACTTGAGTTGTAGAGTTTTGTTGTGATGCCATGTTGTATTTGCACATATCGAGCATATTGTGTGTATGTTTGAAATGCTTGGTATGTGTGGGATCCGACAATCTAGTTGTTTATCTTTAGCAGCCTCTCTTATGGGGAAATGTAGTCTGGTGCCTCCTTGAGCCATAGTAGTCCGCTACAGCCCGGTTCACCGGAGTCCTGCTAGCCCAGCACTACTGCTCTGGACACTTGACTGGCCGGCATGTGAGTCATATCGTTCCTGTGTCTGTCCCTTCGGGGAAATGTCACGCGGTGACATCCGGAGTCCTGCCTAGCCTGCTACAGCCCGGGTTCCCGGAGTCCTGTTAGCCCAGTGCTACAGCCCGGATTCACACGCTGCTGACCGACACGTTCGATGTGGACTCATGTATGCCTGTCCCCATACGTTAGTGCCGCTTTGGGTTCACGACTAGCCATGTCGGCCCGGGTTCTCTGTCATATGGATGCTAGCGACATTGTCATATACGTGAGCCAAAAGGCGCAAACGGTCCCGGGCCATGGTAAGGCGACACCCGTGGGAGTACCGTGCGTGAGGCCGCAATGTGATATGAGGTGTTACAGGCTAGATCGGTGTGACTTGGAATCGGGGTCCTGACAGCGTTGGCATCAGAGCCGGACTGCCTGTAGGTGCGATAAGCCAAACTGGTCGATGTCGAGTCTAGAAATGCTTTAGTTATATGTAGGGGAATTGATTGTGGGAGGGAACGTAAGGTGCTTTTACTCCTTTACCTCATGCCCTCTGATCTGAGTCGTACTCTTCTCATTCTACGCGGGTTAAGGACTAGGCTCTCTCCTCTCTATCAGGTTCACGTGTTACTAATCCGTAGTAACTTATAGGATTGTTGGTTCCATGCTTCGGTTCAGTTTCTACTACCCTAGTATGTTGTCGGTTGAACCAGAACCCTGACATGATGTTGTTGAGTGGTACTGCAAACTGTTGCGAATGTCTCAAATCCTTTTTCGAGCATTTACAGCCGTTATGCTGTCCAAATTCTCCTAGAAATACTAATGCCTTGCATTATTTCGTGCTTTCAGATGGCCACCCGTTCCCAGAACCAAGTGGTTCGTCTGACCCGGTGCATCGGCGTACCTGGTCACACGGCCATGTTGGTCCGAGTGATGGTTGAGACAGGCTATCGTTGGTATCCCGAGTATACCGTCGAGGAGCAGTTCCGAGACTTTAATCAAAGTCAATATCTTTGCACCGTCAGGATTTACCCATCCTACCCTGGAGCCACTGAACCCCTCCATTGCTCTTATGGACTTGGGGTTACTATCGAGATGTCCGTGCAGGACGCAGCTTACTCAATGATGACTATCATGCGAGCCAGGACTGCCTTGCTTCAGAACACCGACTTCTGCTATATGCCAGCAGCACTCCCTGGGGCACAGGGGTACTATCAGGCCACTTACTGTGATTCTACCCATGAGGGCTCACTACTCCGTACCACCACCGAGATGCTTGAGGACAAGGACCGTGAGAATCGTGCCTTGCGAATGGAGCTCTTTAATGCTCGTGCTGATCACTGGGCCACCCTGACACGGTTTGCACCTGCCGTGCAAGCTGGGTTTATGGACATGAGGGACATATACCCCGTGCGATCTGGTCTGCCAGAATGTATGGAATGGCGTGATGTAGGAGGCATCACCCCTCCTCGTGGACCCCGTCTGCCACCGTTTGTTGGACCAAGGCCACACCCGAGTCCCTATGGACCGCAAGCTCCACAGGACCGACTGTTTCCGGATGATCATGTTCAGCTCCCAGGACATGGCGGTGACTTCTATGAGGATTACTACGGAGACGTCTGAGTTGGTAGTAGTTCTACTAGTATTGTAACAGTTGTAATCTCCACAGTCCTGCGTGTCTTGTGGGATACGACTTGGTGTGTATCACGTTCCGGAGGTGTAGAAAAATAATGTATAGGAGCTTGGAATGCCTCTGATGAGATGTATCGTCCTTCATCGTAGTTGTACCTTGGCCTGGGCTTGTACTAAACTATGTATGGCGTGTATGACCGTTGGTATATGTATGTTGCCATGTTACCATGTCATACTGATGGTCATCTCTGCATTCCGTGTTATCCATTACATTCCGCATTTCCCTATCAAGATTTAGCCATCCCCGTCTAAACCGTTGCTTTGTTTCTCCTAGGATGGTTAACACCCGCAACAACCCTGCTGTCCAGGCGCAGGGTGAAGCCAATGCAGCCAGGGCGGAGGATCTGCCCCAACCGCCTTCACTGGCCGAAGTTATGCTGGAGGCAGAAAGAAACAAGCGTGAGACTAACCGCTTGCTAGAGCGAATTGAGCAGAATACTGCACGTCACCAGAGGAACGACCTGGTGTCCATCAATGACTTTATCAAGCTGTACCCACCGAAGTTCAACCACTCCGTCGAGCCCCTTGATGCGGATGATTGGCTTCGCAGCATCACCCATAAGCTACGTTCTGCCAACGTAGCCGAAGCTGATAAGGTTACCTACGCTGCCTATCACCTCGAAGGCCCTGCTAGCCTTTGGTGGGAGAACTTTGAGGCTATGCGCCCAGCTGGCCAAATCACTACTTGGGCTGAATTCAGTGAGGCTTTCCGTGAGCATCACATTCCGGAGGGTCTCATGGATCGTAAGCGGGAAGAATTCTGCAACTTCACCCAAGGCAGACTGACCGTGGATGCTTACAGCCGTGAGTTTGGAAATCTAGCACGCTATGCTCCTGAAGAGGTATCCACCGACGCCAAGAAGCAGGCAAGGTTCCGCAAGGGACTTAGCCCCGAGCTTCGCCGTGATCTCCGTCTGCATGAGTGCACCTCTTTCCAGAAGTTGGTCAATAAGGCCATCAGTGCCGAGACAGGACAAACTGACTATGACGCTACACGCAAGCACTCTCGTGACTTTGGTTCCTCATCTGGCTCCGGATCCCAGAAGCGCCGGGTCTGGATTCCAAATACTGCTCTGCCACCCAGGTTCACTCCGAGGCCATCCTTCGAGGCGCCTCGCCCCAACCAGCAGCATGCACCGCCCAAGGTTTATGGTGGCCCCGCTGCTAATGCTGCTCCACGCCCCAATATTGTGACATGCTTCAAGTGTGGAGAAACGGGTCACTATTTGCGCGAGTGCCCCCGAAACAACCTCAATCAACCTGGACAGTCCGTTGGCCGTGGTAAGCCAGCAGGAAAGACCTACTACGCCAAGCCAGCCACCACAGCACGTGGCCATGTCAACTATGTCTCAGCTGAAGGAACTCATGAGGATCCCAACGTCGTCCTTGGTACGCTCCTTGTTAATTGCCATCCGGCAACTGTTCTTTTCGATACTGGAGCATCTCATTCATTTATCTCTGAGAGCTATGCTCGATTACACAACACCACATTTAGTGACATGCCTACTTCCATGGAAATTCAAACTCCTGGTTCTAGATGGCAAACCTCTAAGATAAGCCATGGAAATGAAATTCTTGTTGACAGACTGGTCTTCCTTGCATCACTAATAGCTCTCAAGTCCTCGGACATAAACATCATCTTGGGTATGGACTGGATGTCAGCCCATTATGCTAAGATTGATTGCTCTACTAGAACTGTTCAACTCACCCATCCGTCGGGCAAGACAGTCAATGTTTTGACCCGAGTGTCTAAACGTCAGCTTTACTCATTAAATGCCAACCCCCTTCCAGACCTCGAAGATGTGCCGGTAGTCCGTGACTTCCCGGATGTCTTCCCTGAAGAACTGCCAGGTATTCCACCTGACAGGGATGTTGAGTTCGTGATAGACCTTGTTCCAGGAACCGTCCCAATCTCTAGAAGACCCTATAAGATGGCACCCCTAGAGCTAGCCGAGCTTAAGAAACAACTCGATGAGTCCTTGAAAAAGGGTTTCATCCGTCCTAGTTCTTCTCCGTGGGCTTGCCCCGTCCTCTTCGTCAAGAAGAAGGATGGTACGGATCGGATGGTTGTAGATTACCGACCCGTCAACCTAGTCACAATCAAGAACAAGTATCCGCTTCCCAGGATCAACGATCTGTATGATCAGCTCGCTGGATCCTCAGTCTTCTCTAAAATGGATTTGAGGTTGGGCTACCATCAAATCAAAATCAAGAACGGGGACATTCCTAAAACGGCCTTTGTTACTCGTTATGGCCAATACGAGTATACAGTCATGTCCTTCGGGTTAACCAATGCTCCAGCCACCTTTTCTCGCTTGATGAACTCGATCTTCATGGAGTACTTAGACAAGTTCGTCGTGGTTTACCTCGATGATATCCTTATCTACTCGAAGAACGAGGAAGAGCATGCCGAACATCTTAGACTTGTGTTAGAAAAACTCAGAGAGCATCGCCTTTATGCCAAATTCTCCAAGTGCGAATTTTGGTTGCCAGAAGTGACCTACCTAGGCCACGTGATCTCTGGTAAGGGTATTGCTGTCAATCCCGAGCGAGTTCAAGCCATCCTTGACTGGACTCCCCCTGAAACGGTTAAGCAAGTCCGGAGTTTCCTTGGCTTAGCGAGCTACTGCCGCCGCTTCGTCGAGAATTTCTCCAAGGTTGCTAAACCTCTAACCGAACTCCTCAAGAAAGATAAAAGGTTCGAGTGGACCCCACAGTGCGAGTTCAGCTTTCAGGAACTGAAAAGACGCCTGACATCTGCTCCCGTACTCGTACCACCAGATTTTTCTAAGGACTTTGTTATCTATTGCGACGCCTCGCGACAAGGACTAGGTTGCATACTCATGCAAGACCGTCATGTGATTGCCTACGCTTCCCGGCAGTTGCGTCCACATGAGGATAATTATCCCACACATGATCTAGAGCTTGCAGCCGTAGTCCATGCACTCAAAACATGGCGACATTACCTTCTCGGTAATCGTTGCGAGATTTTCACCGACCACCAGAGTCTGAAATACATCTTCACCCAACCGGATTTGAATCTCAGGCAAAGACGTTGGGTCGAGTTGATCTCAGACTACGACTTAGGAATTACTTACACCCCGGGCAAAGCCAACGTCATGGCTGATGCGCTAAGCCGTAAATCCTATTGTAACAACTTGATGTTACAACAAAGTCAACCACTTCTCCACGAGGAATTCTGCAAGCTTAACCTTCACATTGTTCCTCAAGGATTTCTATCCACCCTGGTGGCGAAACCTACCCTTACGGATCAGATCATCAAAGCTCAGAAGGTAGATCCGGGAATCTCCCGTATTAAGAGAAACATCAAGAAAGGAGTTGCGGATTGTTTCTCCGTTGATGACCAAGGTGTCGTGTTCTTTGGAGACCGTCTAGTGGTTCCCAAGGTACGCAACCTGAGACGATTGATCCTTAAGGGAGCTCATGAATCTCCTCTCACCATTCATCCCGGTAGTACTAAAATGTATCAAGACCTACGCCAGAGGTTTTGGTGGACTAGGATGAAGAGAGAAATTGCTCAATACATTGCTAACTGCGACGTCTGCCGACGTGTTAAAGCAGAGCATCAACGACCTGCTGGCACCCTTCAGCCTCTGGCTATTCCTGAATGGAAATGGGATAAAATCGGTATGGATTTCATTACCGAGTTTCCCAGGACCAAGAGAGGGAATAATGCTATCTTCTTTGTTGTCGATCGTCTTTCCAAAGTAGCCCACTTCCTACCTGTTCGTGAGAGTATAACCGCTAGCCAGCTAGCAGACTTATACATCTCCCGAATAGTGTCTCTTCATGGTGTTCCATTGGAAATTAACTCAGACCGTGGAAGTCTCTTCACCTCTCGATTTTGGGAAAGTTTCCAAAATGCCATGGGAACTCGTCTCTCTTTTAGCACCGCCTTTCACCCTCAATCAAGTGGTCAGGTAGAACGAGTTAATCAAATTCTGGAGGATATGCTCCGAGCTTCTGTCGTCTCTTTCGGCATGGATTGGGAGAAATGCCTCCCATTCGCCGAGTTCGCTTATAACAGTAGTTACCAAGCTAGCTTGGGCAAAGCCCCTTTCGAGGTTCTCTATGGACGGAAATGTCGAACGCCTCTTAACTGGTCAGAAACCGGGGAAAGACAACTCTTTGGCCCGGATATGATTCAGGAAGCAGAAGAGCAGGTTCGCATTATTCGTGAGAAATTGAAAACAGCCCAATCTCGCCAAAAGAGCCATTATGATCGCAAACATAAGGCTATGACTTTTGAGGTTGACGAGAAGGCTTACCTTCGGGTGACTCCTTTAAAGGGAACCCATCGATTCGGAATCAAAGGCAAATTGGCCCCTCGCAACATTGGACCCTTTCGCATTCTTGCCAAGCGAGGAGAAGTTTCCTACCAATTGGAACTACCTCCGCATCTTTCCAAGGTTCATGATGTGTTCCACGTATCTCAACTCAGGCGTTGCTTCTCGGATCCTATCCGTGGAGTGGACCACGAAACGCTTGATCTCCAAGATAATCTCACATATCGGGAATATCCCGTTCGCATCCTTGATCAAGCCGAGCGTACCACTCGACGCCAAAACATCATGTTTCTCAAAGTTCAATGGTCACACCATTCCGAGAAAGAAGCTACCTGGGAAAGGGAGGATCGTCTTCGACTTGAGTACCCCACCTTCTTTCAAACGGATCCTAAATCTCGGGACGAGATTCTTTTGAGTGGGGGTGAGTTGTCACATCCTAGTTAGTTCATGCATTAGAGTGTTGCATCATGTCTACATTTCACAGAAACCTGAAATGGGGATGCCAGAAACCCCCAGCACCCCCCCTGGAACAACTAGGGTTTACTAAAATTCTTTTCAATGAACCTGAAATGCCCTCCATAAATGTTCACCACCTTTGGTCTTGGCTAAAACCTCTGCCAAAAATGGTTTCATATTTTTGGAGGCCATCTTGGATTTTTGCACAAGCCATAAGTATTTGCATTTGGGCATTTTAAATGCTATAAATATTTTCAAATGCCCAAATAATCTTGAAGGTATTTTTAGGCTGTTGAGAATAATTTCAAAGGTGCCTCAGAATATTTTCAGGATTTTTCCAAATGAAATAGTATTTTACTATCTCAAAACACAGAACAGAAATAAATAAAAAGAGAAAAAAATAGAAGGCAGAGAAACTCACCTGGCAGCCCACCTGGCGGCCCAGCACTGTGCTGGCCCGCGCCAGTCAGCTGCCTGCTCTCGCCAGAGCAGGCAGAGAGGTGACGCCGGCGAGCGTGAGCTCGCCACGGCGCCAGCTGCTTGCCGCCCTCGCCGCGGATGCGCTGGCCGACCTCCCTCGACGCGCCCCGAGCCTCTAGACACCGTCATTCTCCCCCGTTACCTCTCCCTCGCCTTCTCCCCACCATGGCCGACGCCGCCGCCGACACCTCACCGGAGTAACCGCGCCCACCGTCGGCCTCGCGCCACTCCACCGTGTCCTACAGCACCGCCGTCGCCCACTCCTTCGAGCAAGCCGAGCCCCGAGCGCCCGGTTGCCCTGAAGCTCCGTCACCGACCTCGCCTTCGCCGCTCACCGTCGGAGATCCCCTCCGCCGTCGCCACTGCAACAGCTCGCCTCCGACCTCGCCGCCTGCTCCGTCGCAACCGCCGTGAGCATGGCCACCTTCCCATCCTCTCCTCTCTCTCTCTCGAGCTCTGTAGCTACCGCACGAAGCTCACCCGTACGCGCCGCCGCACGAGCTCGTCGCCGACAAGGCTCCGGCCATCCAACGGCCGCACCACCGTAGCCATTAGCTTCACCGCAACGCCAGGAACCCGTAGCACCCTCACACGTTCCTCGCCGTGCTCTCTAGCTACGGTTTCAACCACGCCCGTACCCCGGCAGCCGCCCGGCTCGTCGCCAGCGTCGATTCCGGCGACCCCGAGCTCCACTACCACCACCAGTCGACGCGGTTCGCCCCCAGCTACACGTAGGTACTCTCCGCCGTCCTTTTGGTCGCCGGAGGAGCAATCCCGCACACCACCGCCGCGTCTGGACGTCGCCGGCGGCTAAACGCCGGCGAGTCAACGTGGTTAGACCACGGTTTGACCCCCCAGGGTCACTGACAAGTGGGGCCCGCCTGCTGATTAACCTAAGTTAGAGATTAAAACTAATCCTAAATAACTAATTATCTAACAGTGACACTGACACAGGGGACCCACACGTCAGGTTTGACCTGGACGACCCCGTTGACCTGCTGACATCACACTGACGTCAGGCTGACGCAGTAAAGCATTTACTGGAATTATTCTTATATTGGAAATTCCAGAAATTATCACAAACTTCAAAAAATCATAGAAAATAGTCTATAGCTCAGAATGAAAAGATTTATATATGAAAAATGATCAGAAAAATCCATTCTATCCATCTGTACTGGTTTCATGCATGATTAAGCAAGTTAACCTACTGTTTTATACAGAACAAGATAAAGCATTAATATGGGCCATTTATGAACTTGGAATTTGAATCTTTGATTCAAATTAGTCCAAACCCATCTGGTCTTAGTTGCATTAGCCCAACACATCCATCTTGCCATGTCTCATGCATGCATCATATTGTTGCACTTGCTTGGTGTTGATTGTGCTTCGGTATGCTCATCGTGGTAGGTCCTGCCTCCGAGGATATTCACGAGTATCCAACTGAAGGGCAGTATCCCACCACCGCTCCGTCAGGCAAGCAACCCATTGATCATTTCGATACAAACCCATCTTCTCGCTTCTGCTCTCGTTTACTGCATTAAGACAACGCGATTCAAACTGCTGTGTGTTGCGGTAGTTGAACCCACTTCCTTTGCATGACCTGTCATTGCCACAGTAACTAGATGAAACCCACTAGCATGTGT